>NW_027673102.1:0-45064 GCF_964194105.1 Spermophilus citellus | reverse complement strand
TTCTTAAAGACCTGGCAGCCATCGTGGAGAGTCCAAACACACGTGGACCTCACATTGTAGACCTCAATGGGCCTGGCTTCCTGTGACCTTTTGGCCACTCCTTGGGAAGCCTTGTTTGTGAGAGTTCTCCAGAGCTTTCGTTGAAATGAGCTTCCTCACCATTTAATGGTTCCTGAAGGAATGGAAACCCACATCCTTTAAAAATGGCTAGCTAGATAAATACCATGACATTTTTGAAATTCCCATGACCAGGTGGCACTGGAGAACCTTTGGATGTCCTGTTGCTGATCATGAGTGTACCAGACAGTGCCTTGATTGACTGGGTTTCATGAAAATGGTGTAGAACAGAGATGCCAGTGAGTTGGGGCCTGCTGAGTAGTGGGCCTAGAGCAGTGGTGTGCAGGTGTGTGATAGAACATCTGTGGTGGGGCCATGTGGATCTGCCATTGGCTTCCAAATGGCTTGTGACTGACATGGTGCAGCGAGCAGACCCTTCTATGTAAAGGCATCTTGTTATATGGAGAGGTTTCAGGGCAATGTTCAGAATCAGGTTGCTATGGTCAAGGGGGCAAGCTCTGTGGGATAGAAGCCTGGCTGGTGCATTCTCCTAGGACCTTGACCCACCACACGTGACAGAACTCCCTCCAGCACTGTGTCCCAGTTGAACTCCTTGTATTTCCTGAAGCAAATTCCAAACTCCCAGTGCAGCAGCAAGAAACACCACGAAAAGTGGAGGATGACCAAATGGCTTCACAGTCCACACAGGGAGACACTTAGACCCCAGTGGCCACAGTTTACCTGCAAAGAGAGAATTCAGCACTTCTGCCTCATGTTCATTGGAAAATCAGAAACCATGTCCTCCAGGTCACATAGATGCAGACCTGGTTTGATGGTCTCACTACAAAGGAAGCTAAAGCTCCTGACAACAACATATATTTCAAGTGCCCAACCTCAGAAGCAGTTTCTCACGAAGTCTTTAGGCCAGCAGAGCTCCACGTTTGTGGAGTGTTTACCCTGTCCCTTACTCATGGAAAGTAGTCTACCACCTCCAAGGTTGTGAACTCCTGAGCATTTTCCATTCCACATATGTATTCACAGCATTTCTAACTCTTCTCCTCAAATTGTGTCTTACTTATTGTGAAGGTAATGTCAAGGCAATGTTCTGGATGAGAGTGGGAAGATTTTTTTGTAGCACATATTGGCCTACACATTGGATTCATTTTCCTATTTTCCGTTCGAAATACTGAATCCCTGACACTCACCCATACCCTACTAGATTGTGACTACGAATACTAATATGATGGAGAAAAATAACTCAAACAGAATAGAAATACAGGCAGTTCAGAGGAGGCCTGGTGTATAGTTGGACTGGCCTTTGGCATTATAAAGGGTAGGTGTTATAAATCTAGTCCAATTTAGTAGAAATAGTTCTCCATGTGTTTTGAATGTTAACAAATATGTGAATTCCTGTCTCCCTTTCTCTGTAGCCTATTCAGCAACATGCATTTTTACATGCACATATAGAATCCTACCTCCTATCCCACGTCCATTCTTGTGAGGTGGCTGACTTGGCAGATACAAACTGTGAGAAGAGATCACTCCTCCTAAACGCTGTTGGAACTGAAAATTCAACCTCCAGGTGAGCTTCCCACATGAACAACATGATACATAAATACATGTTCAGTAAAATAAATATTTTTGGATCTGTGGATGATAAATATTTCATGATGAATTTCGATTGGCATATATATTTCTACTCTTTAATGTCTGTGTTTGTGTGTGTGTTTTTCTTTTGTGTATATATATATATATATATATATATATATATATATATATATATATATACATATACACACACACACACACACACACATACACACACTCTCCAGATTTTTCAAAATATGAAATGTATGTGTCATATTATATACTCCCTAAATTCATTCATGTTCATATATGTGGATTTATAATCAACTTTTCACAAGATTATTCTCAGAAATAGTCATCCACCTGAAATACATATTTGTTTCCTAGTGCTGAAATCCTAATATTTCTACAGTAACTGACCCAGTTTAACATGAATGCAAGTAGATTCCTATGGGACATGATGTGTATTTTGACGTTCATTTTTATTCAACACTGGTACATTACTATTTCTTCAGTTGATGCACATCATAGGATATGTATTTCATCCTCAAGTTCACAAATTTCTAGGCATTCATTTCCCTTTCAACCACTTCCTGCTTCAGAACACATGTATTCCTCCACGTTTCTTGACTGGTCTTTTCATGAGACTTCTTTCCAAACACATTCTTTTCCATTTCCATAATCCCTTGTGAAGCAAAACTCACACCCCCTTCATGGTAAACCATAACCCCAATATCACCATTAGATGTATAACTGGTTAGAATGAATGGTTGTGTATCAATATTAGATTTCCTATATATTTTCAGATATCAATGCAATCCATTATTTAAATTGGAACCTGTTATACTATTTATTCACAGTATGGTCTATTCATGCATTATCTCTATATTCATAGACCCAGGGTACACCTATTTGTACCCCCAAAGGCTAATTTATATGTCTTCAACATATTACTCCCAGAAATGGTGGAAGAAACACTCATGTCACCTGATCTACATATACATTTTATCACAGTGATATTCTGGACACAAAATGCAAAGGTCACACTTATGATTGCACCAACGCCTCATTGGAAAGTGAGCATGGATTACTAAAAACATCCTTGTCCAGGTTGCCTAATGCTCTCAAATGTCAATGCTATTGGTGACTACACATTTGTTTCTTCCTAAGATGATATATTCAACCTCAACCCTGTTGAAAATGTCTAATCCACTCACTCACTTTATACTTTGCCTGATTTCCTAATGTCTCTATTGATATCTGCTTTCCTACATATGTTCCCCAGTTCATCATTGTGACTGACTCTTCACATGTGCTGACGTTTACATTCACTCTCTAACCGACACCCTATTGCTAAAGAACTTTTGGTCCAAATTGCATACTCACTCTTCTTCCAAAACTTACCAACTATCTTCCTAATCCTACCTACTATCCCTTTTTGACTGGATGTTCTCTTCTACATTCAATCATCCAAGGTACAAGGTCCTATGCCATTGTGTACCGATTTATCTGAGACATCTGTGCAGAAAGTCATTCAAAGCTAAGTATCCCAATCAAGGGCCCAATGCCCTTCTGGCCTTCAAATCTTACTTGGATTTCTGTTTTCATACATATATTTCACCTATATATTATTATAAATATCCCAGGTTCCCAATACCATTCTTCATCCAGCAGAGTGATTCCTAAGCCACATCAAACAGGTTCTTAACCCTAACCATACACTGTTCCCTCAATCTAACTTTACAGAAGAGCAGGGACAGAGTGGGTCTTACAATACAGGAATGTGGGGGATCTTCCACCTGCTGAGAACCTCAAAGGTCCATGCAGAAATGATCCCTGGAGAAGATGTAGGCAGCTATGAAGGACCTGAGAGAGCAGAAGTCATCTTCCATGGCAAACAACCTGGTCAGGATGAAGGGATGTGTCTGAATGAGCCTCTCTCTTCTTAATGTAGACAAGATGGACCAAAGCAGGCCTGTGTGGAGAGCTGTTCCTTGGTGCCTATGGTTGATATTCCATTCTAACTTGTGAAAGTGTCACAGGAAGGAGGGGCAGCCTCCATCTCATGGGAGCCTTGGAAGCAACTGTTAGGACACAGTGGTTGCCAAGGCAGTGACCTCATTCAGTTCCTGAAGGAAGTGACCTCACCTCACTTCCTTGGTGATGGAACTCTCTGAACTTGGGATCCAGGAAGCCAGGCACCCAGAGCCAGTCCCAGTCCCAGTCCCAGTGGGCTCACTTGTTTGGATTTACCAAGGACAGAGTCAGTCTTTCTTGGTACCCACTGAGGTGAGGATTGCCAAATGCCAGGAAAGCTCTGCAGAGGGGCCTTTCCTGAGAAAGCAGGTAGTGGCTCACCGCTGGCTCCTGACAACTTCACAGAGTTGGCCAAGGAGGCCAGATGTGAGACAGGACAGGCCCTTTCGGGGGAACATAGTATGGCCCACCAGTCAGACGACACTCCGGGTAGTCACAGACCAACTTGGAAGGAGGTGCCTTTGTGGGTGTGGGTGTGAGTTTGTGGTTTTGTCTCATGTTCTGAGAATAGGTAGGAAAGGCGGTTTGTTTGGGTTGGAGTGGACTGTTTCTAGTAAGGCTTTTGACAAGGCGAGTGTTTCTATGTTTGTGTATCCCACTGTGTCCCTGGTTGTAGACATTAGAAAAGAGAATGCATCAATGGATGTGTCCTGTCTAGTAGAAAGCTTCCCAGCATTCATCCTGCCCAATTTATGAATGGACTGCGGCTTGCCTTATGGATGGGCAACGCCTACTATCTTCCTAAGTTCCTGTTTTCTTCCTGAATTCTGGCCACTCTCCAGAATAGGCTCATGGTTTTGTGTCCAAGATATGTACCACCTCCAAGCTCGGTGACATGGCCATGTACTGGATAGTTGAAAGAAATGGTGAGCATCTCAGAAAACTCAGATATCAGTGTGATCAGTAAAGTCTCCCTAGAGAAACCCTGCTTTGGGCCTTTGGCTTACCTATCCTTTTGTGGCCCTGAATGTCAGGAAGGCCTTTGCCTCAGGGCACCCCTTTGTGAAGCCTGAAGAAAACAGTTTTCAAATGGAAATGAATGGGCATCACCTGTGGCTCTTTGCTTAATTGCTTTGCAAAGGGATGTGTCTGAATCAGCCTCTTGGCCCTGTGTGAGGCTGTGGCTTACATTGTCAGCACCTGATGGATCCAAAGAAAGATCCCATGCGTGCATCCAAGGCCAAATTGGCACAAAAGCGGTCATCCTGGATGAGGTCTCTCGCCTTCCTCTGTAAGGTTCCTGACCTCCATCAAGTGAGAATAGGGATCCTTTGTGTCAAATGAGTCCTTCAAAGCCATGCAGAGGCTAGCCCATAGGTGCTTGGGTTTTCTCATGACTCCAGTTCACACAAAGAATCTATACCCGGCAGTCAGTAGGCCTCCAATTGGAGAAGTAGAGCAGTATTAAAGGCAGGCCTATTTGATCACTCCAGGTCCAAAGGAAGGGTGTCCAGGCCACCCTGACATTAGGCAAATGAGAGGCAAGGGAGCTTATTGTGGACACTGTCTTGGGCTGTGCCCCTCATGGAAACCTCCAGCCAGAGGTCATGATGAGTGTCTGTATGGAAGAAGATGAGGGCCATGTGGCAGTGTTTTGGTTTGAATTGTGGTGTGGCAGTGGGAAGAGATGACTGGGTCCACCTGGGCTTGAACTCTGGTGTGATTCCCCTTGGAGACTGAGTTCTGGAACTGACCTCAGAGAAGTATTGCCGTGAATTGTGTCGGGATGTTAGGAGGCCACGCATGAGAGTCGCCCTTGGAAACTGAGATCTAGGCCCAGGCTGGCTTTCCACAGAGCACTGGGAATCTCAGCCCGGATATCACATGATTTTATTCTTAAAGACCTGGCAGCCATCGTGGAGAGTCCAAACACACGTGGACCTCACATTGTAGACCTCAATGGGCCTGGCTTCCTGTGACCTTTTGGCCACTCCTTGGGAAGCCTTGTTTGTGAGAGTTCTCCAGAGCTTTCGTTGAAATGAGCTTCCTCACCATTTAATGGTTCCTGAAGGAATGGAAACCCACAGTGCCTCCAACTTCATCCTTTAAAAATGGCTAGCTAGATAAATACCATGACATTTTTGAAATTCCCATGACCAGGTGGCACTGGAGAACCTTTGGATGTCCTGTTGCTGATCATGAGTGTACCAGACAGTGCCTTGATTGACTGGGTTTCATGAAAATGGTGTAGAACAGAGATGCCAGTGAGTTGGGGCCTGCTGAGTAGTGGGCCTAGAGCAGTGGTGTGCAGGTGTGTGATAGAACATCTGTGGTGGGGCCATGTGGATCTGCCATTGGCTTCCAAATGGCTTGTGACTGACATGGTGCAGCGAGCAGACCCTTCTATGTAAAGGCATCTTGTTATATGGAGAGGTTTCAGGGCAATGTTCAGAATCAGGTTGCTATGGTCAAGGGGGCAAGCTCTGTGGGATAGAAGCCTGGCTGGTGCATTCTCCTAGGACCTTGACCCACCACACGTGACAGAACTCCCTCCAGCACTGTGTCCCAGTTGAACTCCTTGTATTTCCTGAAGCAAATTCCAAACTCCCAGTGCAGCAGCAAGAAACACCACGAAAAGTGGAGGATGACCAAATGGCTTCACAGTCCACACAGGGAGACACTTAGACCCCAGTGGCCACAGTTTACCTGCAAAGAGAGAATTCAGCACTTCTGCCTCATGTTCATTGGAAAATCAGAAACCATGTCCTCCAGGTCACATAGATGCAGACCTGGTTTGATGGTCTCACTACAAAGGAAGCTAAAGCTCCTGACAACAACATATATTTCAAGTGCCCAACCTCAGAAGCAGTTTCTCACGAAGTCTTTAGGCCAGCAGAGCTCCACGTTTGTGGAGTGTTTACCCTGTCCCTTACTCATGGAAAGTAGTCTACCACCTCCAAGGTTGTGAACTCCTGAGCATTTTCCATTCCACATATGTATTCACAGCATTTCTAACTCTTCTCCTCAAATTGTGTCTTACTTATTGTGAAGGTAATGTCAAGGCAATGTTCTGGATGAGAGTGGGAAGATTTTTTTGTAGCACATATTGGCCTACACATTGGATTCATTTTCCTATTTTCCGTTCGAAATACTGAATCCCTGACACTCACCCATACCCTACTAGATTGTGACTACGAATACTAATATGATGGAGAAAAATAACTCAAACAGAATAGAAATACAGGCAGTTCAGAGGAGGCCTGGTGTATAGTTGGACTGGCCTTTGGCATTATAAAGGGTAGGTGTTATAAATCTAGTCCAATTTAGTAGAAATAGTTCTCCATGTGTTTTGAATGTTAACAAATATGTGAATTCCTGTCTCCCTTTCTCTGTAGCCTATTCAGCAACATGCATTTTTACATGCACATATAGAATCCTACCTCCTATCCCACGTCCATTCTTGTGAGGTGGCTGACTTGGCAGATACAAACTGTGAGAAGAGATCACTCCTCCTAAACGCTGTTGGAACTGAAAATTCAACCTCCAGGTGAGCTTCCCACATGAACAACATGATACATAAATACATGTTCAGTAAAATAAATATTTTTGGATCTGTGGATGATAAATATTTCATGATGAATTTCGATTGGCATATATATTTCTACTCTTTAATGTCTGTGTTTGTGTGTGTGTTTTTCTTTTGTGTATATATATATATATATATATATATATATATATATATATATATACATATACACACACACACACACACACACATACACACACTCTCCAGATTTTTCAAAATATGAAATGTATGTGTCATATTATATACTCCCTAAATTCATTCATGTTCATATATGTGGATTTATAATCAACTTTTCACAAGATTATTCTCAGAAATAGTCATCCACCTGAAATACATATTTGTTTCCTAGTGCTGAAATCCTAATATTTCTACAGTAACTGACCCAGTTTAACATGAATGCAAGTAGATTCCTATGGGACATGATGTGTATTTTGACGTTCATTTTTATTCAACACTGGTACATTACTATTTCTTCAGTTGATGCACATCATAGGATATGTATTTCATCCTCAAGTTCACAAATTTCTAGGCATTCATTTCCCTTTCAATCACTTCCTGCTTCAGAACACATGTATTCCTCCACGTTTCTTGACTGGTCTTTTCATGAGACTTCTTTCCAAACACATTCTTTTCCATTTCCATAATCCCTTGTGAAGCAAAACTCACACCCCCTTCATGGTAAACCATAACCCCAATATCACCATTAGATGTATAACTGGTTAGAATGAATGGTTGTGTATCAATATTAGATTTCCTATATATTTTCAGATATCAATGCAATCCATTATTTAAATTGGAACCTGTTATACTATTTATTCACAGTATGGTCTATTCATGCATTATCTCTATATTCATAGACCCAGGGTACACCTATTTGTACCCCCAAAGGCTAATTTATATGTCTTCAACATATTACTCCCAGAAATGGTGGAAGAAACACTCATGTCACCTGATCTACATATACATTTTATCACAGTGATATTCTGGACACAAAATGCAAAGGTCACACTTATGATTGCACCAACGCCTCATTGGAAAGTGAGCATGGATTACTAAAAACATCCTTGTCCAGGTTGCCTAATGCTCTCAAATGTCAATGCTATTGGTGACTACACATTTGTTTCTTCCTAAGATGATATATTCAACCTCAACCCTGTTGAAAATGTCTAATCCACTCACTCACTTTATACTTTGCCTGATTTCCTAATGTCTCTATTGATATCTGCTTTCCTACATATGTTCCCCAGTTCATCATTGTGACTGACTCTTCACATGTGCTGACGTTTACATTCACTCTCTAACCGACACCCTATTGCTAAAGAACTTTTGGTCCAAATTGCATACTCACTCTTCTTCCAAAACTTACCAACTATCTTCCTAATCCTACCTACTATCCCTTTTTGACTGGATGTTCTCTTCTACATTCAATCATCCAAGGTACAAGGTCCTATGCCATTGTGTACCGATTTATCTGAGACATCTGTGCAGAAAGTCATTCAAAGCTAAGTATCCCAATCAAGGGCCCAATGCCCTTCTGGCCTTCAAATCTTACTTGGATTTCTGTTTTCATACATATATTTCACCTATATATTATTATAAATATCCCAGGTTCCCAATACCATTCTTCATCCAGCAGAGTGATTCCTAAGCCACATCAAACAGGTTCTTAACCCTAACCATACACTGTTCCCTCAATCTAACTTTACAGAAGAGCAGGGACAGAGTGGGTCTTACAATACAGGAATGTGGGGGATCTTCCACCTGCTGAGAACCTCAAAGGTCCATGCAGAAATGATCCCTGGAGAAGATGTAGGCAGCTATGAAGGACCTGAGAGAGCAGAAGTCATCTTCCATGGCAAACAACCTGGTCAGGATGAAGGGATGTGTCTGAATGAGCCTCTCTCTTCTTAATGTAGACAAGATGGACCAAAGCAGGCCTGTGTGGAGAGCTGTTCCTTGGTGCCTATGGTTGATATTCCATTCTAACTTGTGAAAGTGTCACAGGAAGGAGGGGCAGCCTCCATCTCATGGGAGCCTTGGAAGCAACTGTTAGGACACAGTGGTTGCCAAGGCAGTGACCTCATTCAGTTCCTGAAGGAAGTGACCTCACCTCACTTCCTTGGTGATGGAACTCTCTGAACTTGGGATCCAGGAAGCCAGGCACCCAGAGCCAGTCCCAGTCCCAGTCCCAGTGGGCTCACTTGTTTGGATTTACCAAGGACAGAGTCAGTCTTTCTTGGTACCCACTGAGGTGAGGATTGCCAAATGCCAGGAAAGCTCTGCAGAGGGGCCTTTCCTGAGAAAGCAGGTAGTGGCTCACCGCTGGCTCCTGACAACTTCACAGAGTTGGCCAAGGAGGCCAGATGTGAGACAGGACAGGCCCTTTCGGGGGAACATAGTATGGCCCACCAGTCAGACGACACTCCGGGTAGTCACAGACCAACTTGGAAGGAGGTGCCTTTGTGGGTGTGGGTGTGAGTTTGTGGTTTTGTCTCATGTTCTGAGAATAGGTAGGAAAGGCGGTTTGTTTGGGTTGGAGTGGACTGTTTCTAGTAAGGCTTTTGACAAGGCGAGTGTTTCTATGTTTGTGTATCCCACTGTGTCCCTGGTTGTAGACATTAGAAAAGAGAATGCATCAATGGATGTGTCCTGTCTAGTAGAAAGCTTCCCAGCATTCATCCTGCCCAATTTATGAATGGACTGCGGCTTGCCTTATGGATGGGCAACGCCTACTATCTTCCTAAGTTCCTGTTTTCTTCCTGAATTCTGGCCACTCTCCAGAATAGGCTCATGGTTTTGTGTCCAAGATATGTACCACCTCCAAGCTCGGTGACATGGCCATGTACTGGATAGTTGAAAGAAATGGTGAGCATCTCAGAAAACTCAGATATCAGTGTGATCAGTAAAGTCTCCCTAGAGAAACCCTGCTTTGGGCCTTTGGCTTACCTATCCTTTTGTGGCCCTGAATGTCAGGAAGGCCTTTGCCTCAGGGCACCCCTTTGTGAAGCCTGAAGAAAACAGTTTTCAAATGGAAATGAATGGGCATCACCTGTGGCTCTTTGCTTAATTGCTTTGCAAAGGGATGTGTCTGAATCAGCCTCTTGGCCCTGTGTGAGGCTGTGGCTTACATTGTCAGCACCTGATGGATCCAAAGAAAGATCCCATGCGTGCATCCAAGGCCAAATTGGCACAAAAGCGGTCATCCTGGATGAGGTCTCTCGCCTTCCTCTGTAAGGTTCCTGACCTCCATCAAGTGAGAATAGGGATCCTTTGTGTCAAATGAGTCCTTCAAAGCCATGCAGAGGCTAGCCCATAGGTGCTTGGGTTTTCTCATGACTCCAGTTCACACAAAGAATCTATACCCGGCAGTCAGTAGGCCTCCAATTGGAGAAGTAGAGCAGTATTAAAGGCAGGCCTATTTGATCACTCCAGGTCCAAAGGAAGGGTGTCCAGGCCACCCTGACATTAGGCAAATGAGAGGCAAGGGAGCTTATTGTGGACACTGTCTTGGGCTGTGCCCCTCATGGAAACCTCCAGCCAGAGGTCATGATGAGTGTCTGTATGGAAGAAGATGAGGGCCATGTGGCAGTGTTTTGGTTTGAATTGTGGTGTGGCAGTGGGAAGAGATGACTGGGTCCACCTGGGCTTGAACTCTGGTGTGATTCCCCTTGGAGACTGAGTTCTGGAACTGACCTCAGAGAAGTATTGCCGTGAATTGTGTCGGGATGTTAGGAGGCCACGCATGAGAGTCGCCCTTGGAAACTGAGATCTAGGCCCAGGCTGGCTTTCCACAGAGCACTGGGAATCTCAGCCCGGATATCACATGATTTTATTCTTAAAGACCTGGCAGCCATCGTGGAGAGTCCAAACACACGTGGACCTCACATTGTAGACCTCAATGGGCCTGGCTTCCTGTGACCTTTTGGCCACTCCTTGGGAAGCCTTGTTTGTGAGAGTTCTCCAGAGCTTTCGTTGAAATGAGCTTCCTCACCATTTAATGGTTCCTGAAGGAATGGAAACCCACAGTGCCTCCAACTTCATCCTTTAAAAATGGCTAGCTAGATAAATACCATGACATTTTTGAAATTCCCATGACCAGGTGGCACTGGAGAACCTTTGGATGTCCTGTTGCTGATCATGAGTGTACCAGACAGTGCCTTGATTGACTGGGTTTCATGAAAATGGTGTAGAACAGAGATGCCAGTGAGTTGGGGCCTGCTGAGTAGTGGGCCTAGAGCAGTGGTGTGCAGGTGTGTGATAGAACATCTGTGGTGGGGCCATGTGGATCTGCCATTGGCTTCCAAATGGCTTGTGACTGACATGGTGCAGCGAGCAGACCCTTCTATGTAAAGGCATCTTGTTATATGGAGAGGTTTCAGGGCAATGTTCAGAATCAGGTTGCTATGGTCAAGGGGGCAAGCTCTGTGGGATAGAAGCCTGGCTGGTGCATTCTCCTAGGACCTTGACCCACCACACGTGACAGAACTCCCTCCAGCACTGTGTCCCAGTTGAACTCCTTGTATTTCCTGAAGCAAATTCCAAACTCCCAGTGCAGCAGCAAGAAACACCACGAAAAGTGGAGGATGACCAAATGGCTTCACAGTCCACACAGGGAGACACTTAGACCCCAGTGGCCACAGTTTACCTGCAAAGAGAGAATTCAGCACTTCTGCCTCATGTTCATTGGAAAATCAGAAACCATGTCCTCCAGGTCACATAGATGCAGACCTGGTTTGATGGTCTCACTACAAAGGAAGCTAAAGCTCCTGACAACAACATATATTTCAAGTGCCCAACCTCAGAAGCAGTTTCTCACGAAGTCTTTAGGCCAGCAGAGCTCCACGTTTGTGGAGTGTTTACCCTGTCCCTTACTCATGGAAAGTAGTCTACCACCTCCAAGGTTGTGAACTCCTGAGCATTTTCCATTCCACATATGTATTCACAGCATTTCTAACTCTTCTCCTCAAATTGTGTCTTACTTATTGTGAAGGTAATGTCAAGGCAATGTTCTGGATGAGAGTGGGAAGATTTTTTTGTAGCACATATTGGCCTACACATTGGATTCATTTTCCTATTTTCCGTTCGAAATACTGAATCCCTGACACTCACCCATACCCTACTAGATTGTGACTACGAATACTAATATGATGGAGAAAAATAACTCAAACAGAATAGAAATACAGGCAGTTCAGAGGAGGCCTGGTGTATAGTTGGACTGGCCTTTGGCATTATAAAGGGTAGGTGTTATAAATCTAGTCCAATTTAGTAGAAATAGTTCTCCATGTGTTTTGAATGTTAACAAATATGTGAATTCCTGTCTCCCTTTCTCTGTAGCCTATTCAGCAACATGCATTTTTACATGCACATATAGAATCCTACCTCCTATCCCACGTCCATTCTTGTGAGGTGGCTGACTTGGCAGATACAAACTGTGAGAAGAGATCACTCCTCCTAAACGCTGTTGGAACTGAAAATTCAACCTCCAGGTGAGCTTCCCACATGAACAACATGATACATAAATACATGTTCAGTAAAATAAATATTTTTGGATCTGTGGATGATAAATATTTCATGATGAATTTCGATTGGCATATATATTTCTACTCTTTAATGTCTGTGTTTGTGTGTGTGTTTTTCTTTTGTGTGTATATATATATATATATATATATATATATATACATATACACACACACACACACACATACACACACTCTCCAGATTTTTCAAAATATTAAATGTATGTGTCATATTATATACTCCCTAAATTCATTCATGTTCATATATGTGGATTTATAATCAACTTTTCACAAGATTATTCTCAGAAATAGTCATCCACCTGAAATACATATTTGTTTCCTAGTGCTGAAATCCTAATATTTCTACAGTAACTGACCCAGTTTAACATGAATGCAAGTAGATTCCTATGGGACATGATGTGTATTTTGACGTTCATTTTTATTCAACACTGGTACATTACTATTTCTTCAGTTGATGCACATCATAGGATATGTATTTCATCCTCAAGTTCACAAATTTCTAGGCATTCATTTCCCTTTCAATCACTTCCTGCTTCAGAACACATGTATTCCTCCACGTTTCTTGACTGGTCTTTTCATGAGACTTCTTTCCAAACACATTCTTTTCCATTTCCATAATCCCTTGTGAAGCAAAACTCACACCCCCTTCATGGTAAACCATAACCCCAATATCACCATTAGATGTATAACTGGTTAGAATGAATGGTTGTGTATCAATATTAGATTTCCTATATATTTTCAGATATCAATGCAATCCATTATTTAAATTGGAACCTGTTATACTATTTATTCACAGTATGGTCTATTCATGCATTATCTCTATATTCATAGACCCAGGGTACACCTATTTGTACCCCCAAAGGCTAATTTATATGTCTTCAACATATTACTCCCAGAAATGGTGGAAGAAACACTCATGTCACCTGATCTACATATACATTTTATCACAGTGATATTCTGGACACAAAATGCAAAGGTCACACTTATGATTGCACCAACGCCTCATTGGAAAGTGAGCATGGATTACTAAAAACATCCTTGTCCAGGTTGCCTAATGCTCTCAAATGTCAATGCTATTGGTGACTACACATTTGTTTCTTCCTAAGATGATATATTCAACCTCAACCCTGTTGAAAATGTCTAATCCACTCACTCACTTTATACTTTGCCTGATTTCCTAATGTCTCTATTGATATCTGCTTTCCTACATATGTTCCCCAGTTCATCATTGTGACTGACTCTTCACATGTGCTGACGTTTACATTCACTCTCTAACCGACACCCTATTGCTAAAGAACTTTTGGTCCAAATTGCATACTCACTCTTCTTCCAAAACTTACCAACTATCTTCCTAATCCTACCTACTATCCCTTTTTGACTGGATGTTCTCTTCTACATTCAATCATCCAAGGTACAAGGTCCTATGCCATTGTGTACCGATTTATCTGAGACATCTGTGCAGAAAGTCATTCAAAGCTAAGTATCCCAATCAAGGGCCCAATGCCCTTCTGGCCTTCAAATCTTACTTGGATTTCTGTTTTCATACATATATTTCACCTATATATTATTATAAATATCCCAGGTTCCCAATACCATTCTTCATCCAGCAGAGTGATTCCTAAGCCACATCAAACAGGTTCTTAACCCTAACCATACACTGTTCCCTCAATCTAACTTTACAGAAGAGCAGGGACAGAGTGGGTCTTACAATACAGGAATGTGGGGGATCTTCCACCTGCTGAGAACCTCAAAGGTCCATGCAGAAATGATCCCTGGAGAAGATGTAGGCAGCTATGAAGGACCTGAGAGAGCAGAAGTCATCTTCCATGGCAAACAACCTGGTCAGGATGAAGGGATGTGTCTGAATGAGCCTCTCTCTTCTTAATGTAGACAAGATGGACCAAAGCAGGCCTGTGTGGAGAGCTGTTCCTTGGTGCCTATGGTTGATATTCCATTCTAACTTGTGAAAGTGTCACAGGAAGGAGGGGCAGCCTCCATCTCATGGGAGCCTTGGAAGCAACTGTTAGGACACAGTGGTTGCCAAGGCAGTGACCTCATTCAGTTCCTGAAGGAAGTGACCTCACCTCACTTCCTTGGTGATGGAACTCTCTGAACTTGGGATCCAGGAAGCCAGGCACCCAGAGCCAGTCCCAGTCCCAGTCCCAGTGGGCTCACTTGTTTGGATTTACCAAGGACAGAGTCAGTCTTTCTTGGTACCCACTGAGGTGAGGATTGCCAAATGCCAGGAAAGCTCTGCAGAGGGGCCTTTCCTGAGAAAGCAGGTAGTGGCTCACCGCTGGCTCCTGACAACTTCACAGAGTTGGCCAAGGAGGCCAGATGTGAGACAGGACAGGCCCTTTCGGGGGAACATAGTATGGCCCACCAGTCAGACGACACTCCGGGTAGTCACAGACCAACTTGGAAGGAGGTGCCTTTGTGGGTGTGGGTGTGAGTTTGTGGTTTTGTCTCATGTTCTGAGAATAGGTAGGAAAGGCGGTTTGTTTGGGTTGGAGTGGACTGTTTCTAGTAAGGCTTTTGACAAGGCGAGTGTTTCTATGTTTGTGTATCCCACTGTGTCCCTGGTTGTAGACATTAGAAAAGAGAATGCATCAATGGATGTGTCCTGTCTAGTAGAAAGCTTCCCAGCATTCATCCTGCCCAATTTATGAATGGACTGCGGCTTGCCTTATGGATGGGCAACGCCTACTATCTTCCTAAGTTCCTGTTTTCTTCCTGAATTCTGGCCACTCTCCAGAATAGGCTCATGGTTTTGTGTCCAAGATATGTACCACCTCCAAGCTCGGTGACATGGCCATGTACTGGATAGTTGAAAGAAATGGTGAGCATCTCAGAAAACTCAGATATCAGTGTGATCAGTAAAGTCTCCCTAGAGAAACCCTGCTTTGGGCCTTTGGCTTACCTATCCTTTTGTGGCCCTGAATGTCAGGAAGGCCTTTGCCTCAGGGCACCCCTTTGTGAAGCCTGAAGAAAACAGTTTTCAAATGGAAATGAATGGGCATCACCTGTGGCTCTTTGCTTAATTGCTTTGCAAAGGGATGTGTCTGAATCAGCCTCTTGGCCCTGTGTGAGGCTGTGGCTTACATTGTCAGCACCTGATGGATCCAAAGAAAGATCCCATGCGTGCATCCAAGGCCAAATTGGCACAAAAGCGGTCATCCTGGATGAGGTCTCTCGCCTTCCTCTGTAAGGTTCCTGACCTCCATCAAGTGAGAATAGGGATCCTTTGTGTCAAATGAGTCCTTCAAAGCCATGCAGAGGCTAGCCCATAGGTGCTTGGGTTTTCTCATGACTCCAGTTCACACAAAGAATCTATACCCGGCAGTCAGTAGGCCTCCAATTGGAGAAGTAGAGCAGTATTAAAGGCAGGCCTATTTGATCACTCCAGGTCCAAAGGAAGGGTGTCCAGGCCACCCTGACATTAGGCAAATGAGAGGCAAGGGAGCTTATTGTGGACACTGTCTTGGGCTGTGCCCCTCATGGAAACCTCCAGCCAGAGGTCATGATGAGTGTCTGTATGGAAGAAGATGAGGGCCATGTGGCAGTGTTTTGGTTTGAATTGTGGTGTGGCAGTGGGAAGAGATGACTGGGTCCACCTGGGCTTGAACTCTGGTGTGATTCCCCTTGGAGACTGAGTTCTGGAACTGACCTCAGAGAAGTATTGCCGTGAATTGTGTCGGGATGTTAGGAGGCCACGCATGAGAGTCGCCCTTGGAAACTGAGATCTAGGCCCAGGCTGGCTTTCCACAGAGCACTGGGAATCTCAGCCCGGATATCACATGATTTTATTCTTAAAGACCTGGCAGCCATCGTGGAGAGTCCAAACACACGTGGACCTCACATTGTAGACCTCAATGGGCCTGGCTTCCTGTGACCTTTTGGCCACTCCTTGGGAAGCCTTGTTTGTGAGAGTTCTCCAGAGCTTTCGTTGAAATGAGCTTCCTCACCATTTAATGGTTCCTGAAGGAATGGAAACCCACATCCTTTAAAAATGGCTAGCTAGATAAATACCATGACATTTTTGAAATTCCCATGACCAGGTGGCACTGGAGAACCTTTGGATGTCCTGTTGCTGATCATGAGTGTACCAGACAGTGCCTTGATTGACTGGGTTTCATGAAAATGGTGTAGAACAGAGATGCCAGTGAGTTGGGGCCTGCTGAGTAGTGGGCCTAGAGCAGTGGTGTGCAGGTGTGTGATAGAACATCTGTGGTGGGGCCATGTGGATCTGCCATTGGCTTCCAAATGGCTTGTGACTGACATGGTGCAGCGAGCAGACCCTTCTATGTAAAGGCATCTTGTTATATGGAGAGGTTTCAGGGCAATGTTCAGAATCAGGTTGCTATGGTCAAGGGGGCAAGCTCTGTGGGATAGAAGCCTGGCTGGTGCATTCTCCTAGGACCTTGACCCACCACACGTGACAGAACTCCCTCCAGCACTGTGTCCCAGTTGAACTCCTTGTATTTCCTGAAGCAAATTCCAAACTCCCAGTGCAGCAGCAAGAAACACCACGAAAAGTGGAGGATGACCAAATGGCTTCACAGTCCACACAGGGAGACACTTAGACCCCAGTGGCCACAGTTTACCTGCAAAGAGAGAATTCAGCACTTCTGCCTCATGTTCATTGGAAAATCAGAAACCATGTCCTCCAGGTCACATAGATGCAGACCTGGTTTGATGGTCTCACTACAAAGGAAGCTAAAGCTCCTGACAACAACATATATTTCAAGTGCCCAACCTCAGAAGCAGTTTCTCACGAAGTCTTTAGGCCAGCAGAGCTCCACGTTTGTGGAGTGTTTACCCTGTCCCTTACTCATGGAAAGTAGTCTACCACCTCCAAGGTTGTGAACTCCTGAGCATTTTCCATTCCACATATGTATTCACAGCATTTCTAACTCTTCTCCTCAAATTGTGTCTTACTTATTGTGAAGGTAATGTCAAGGCAATGTTCTGGATGAGAGTGGGAAGATTTTTTTGTAGCACATATTGGCCTACACATTGGATTCATTTTCCTATTTTCCGTTCGAAATACTGAATCCCTGACACTAACCCATACCCTACTAGATTGTGACTACGAATACTAATATGATGGAGAAAAATAACTCAAACAGAATAGAAATACAGGCAGTTCAGAGGAGGCCTGGTGTATAGTTGGACTGGCCTTTGGCATTATAAAGGGTAGGTGTTATAAATCTAGTCCAATTTAGTAGAAATAGTTCTCCATGTGTTTTGAATGTTAACAAATATGTGAATTCCTGTCTCCCTTTCTCTGTAGCCTATTCAGCAACATGCATTTTTACATGCACATATAGAATCCTACCTCCTATCCCACGTCCATTCTTGTGAGGTGGCTGACTTGGCAGATACAAACTGTGAGAAGAGATCACTCCTCCTAAACGCTGTTGGAACTGAAAATTCAACCTCCAGGTGAGCTTCCCACATGAACAACATGATACATAAATACATGTTCAGTAAAATAAATATTTTTGGATCTGTGGATGATAAATATTTCATGATGAATTTCGATTGGCATATATATTTCTACTCTTTAATGTCTGTGTTTGTGTGTGTGTTTTTCTTTTGTGTATATATATATATATATATATATATATATATATATATATATATATATACATATACACACACACACACACACACACATACACACACTCTCCAGATTTTTCAAAATATGAAATGTATGTGTCATATTATATACTCCCTAAATTCATTCATGTTCATATATGTGGATTTATAATCAACTTTTCACAAGATTATTCTCAGAAATAGTCATCCACCTGAAATACATATTTGTTTCCTAGTGCTGAAATCCTAATATTTCTACAGTAACTGACCCAGTTTAACATGAATGCAAGTAGATTCCTATGGGACATGATGTGTATTTTGACGTTCATTTTTATTCAACACTGGTACATTACTATTTCTTCAGTTGATGCACATCATAGGATATGTATTTCATCCTCAAGTTCACAAATTTCTAGGCATTCATTTCCCTTTCAATCACTTCCTGCTTCAGAACACATGTATTCCTCCACGTTTCTTGACTGGTCTTTTCATGAGACTTCTTTCCAAACACATTCTTTTCCATTTCCGTAATCCCTTGTGAAGCAAAACTCACACCCCCTTCATGGTAAACCATAACCCCAATATCACCATTAGATGTATAACTGGTTAGAATGAATGGTTGTGTATCAATATTAGATTTCCTATATATTTTCAGATATCAATGCAATCCATTATTTAAATTGGAACCTGTTATACTATTTATTCACAGTATGGTCTATTCATGCATTATCTCTATATTCATAGACCCAGGGTACACCTATTTGTACCCCCAAAGGCTAATTTATATGTCTTCAACATATTACTCCCAGAAATGGTGGAAGAAACACTCATGTCACCTGATCTACATATACATTTTATCACAGTGATATTCTGGACACAAAATGCAAAGGTCACACTTATGATTGCACCAACGCCTCATTGGAAAGTGAGCATGGATTACTAAAAACATCCTTGTCCAGGTTGCCTAATGCTCTCAAATGTCAATGCTATTGGTGACTACACATTTGTTTCTTCCTAAGATGATATATTCAACCTCAACCCTGTTGAAAATGTCTAATCCACTCACTCACTTTATACTTTGCCTGATTTCCTAATGTCTCTATTGATATCTGCTTTCCTACATATGTTCCCCAGTTCATCATTGTGACTGACTCTTCACATGTGCTGACGTTTACATTCACTCTCTAACCGACACCCTATTGCTAAAGAACTTTTGGTCCAAATTGCATACTCACTCTTCTTCCAAAACTTACCAACTATCTTCCTAATCCTACCTACTATCCCTTTTTGACTGGATGTTCTCTTCTACATTCAATCATCCAAGGTACAAGGTCCTATGCCATTGCGTACCGATTTATCTGAGACATCTGTGCAGAAAGTCATTCAAAGCTAAGTATCCCAATCAAGGGCCCAATGCCCTTCTGGCCTTCAAATCTTACTTGGATTTCTGTTTTCATACATATATTTCACCTATATATTATTATAAATATCCCAGGTTCCCAATACCATTCTTCATCCAGCAGAGTGATTCCTAAGCCACATCAAACAGGTTCTTAACCCTAACCATACACTGTTCCCTCAATCTAACTTTACAGAAGAGCAGGGACAGAGTGGGTCTTACAATACAGGAATGTGGGGGATCTTCCACCTGCTGAGAACCTCAAAGGTCCATGCAGAAATGATCCCTGGAGAAGATGTAGGCAGCTATGAAGGACCTGAGAGAGCAGAAGTCATCTTCCATGGCAAACAACCTGGTCAGGATGAAGGGATGTGTCTGAATGAGCCTCTCTCTTCTTAATGTAGACAAGATGGACCAAAGCAGGCCTGTGTGGAGAGCTGTTCCTTGGTGCCTATGGTTGATATTCCATTCTAACTTGTGAAAGTGTCACAGGAAGGAGGGGCAGCCTCCATCTCATGGGAGCCTTGGAAGCAACTGTTAGGACACAGTGGTTGCCAAGGCAGTGACCTCATTCAGTTCCTGAAGGAAGTGACCTCACCTCACTTCCTTGGTGATGGAACTCTCTGAACTTGGGATCCAGGAAGCCAGGCACCCAGAGCCAGTCCCAGTCCCAGTCCCAGTGGGCTCACTTGTTTGGATTTACCAAGGACAGAGTCAGTCTTTCTTGGTACCCACTGAGGTGAGGATTGCCAAATGCCAGGAAAGCTCTGCAGAGGGGCCTTTCCTGAGAAAGCAGGTAGTGGCTCACCGCTGGCTCCTGACAACTTCACAGAGTTGGCCAAGGAGGCCAGATGTGAGACAGGACAGGCCCTTTCGGGGGAACATAGTATGGCCCACCAGTCAGACGACACTCCGGGTAGTCACAGACCAACTTGGAAGGAGGTGCCTTTGTGGGTGTGGGTGTGAGTTTGTGGTTTTGTCTCATGTTCTGAGAATAGGTAGGAAAGGCGGTTTGTTTGGGTTGGAGTGGACTGTTTCTAGTAAGGCTTTTGACAAGGCGAGTGTTTCTATGTTTGTGTATCCCACTGTGTCCCTGGTTGTAGACATTAGAAAAGAGAATGCATCAATGGATGTGTCCTGTCTAGTAGAAAGCTTCCCAGCATTCATCCTGCCCAATTTATGAATGGACTGCGGCTTGCCTTATGGATGGGCAACGCCTACTATCTTCCTAAGTTCCTGTTTTCTTCCTGAATTCTGGCCACTCTCCAGAATAGGCTCATGGTTTTGTGTCCAAGATATGTACCACCTCCAAGCTCGGTGACATGGCCATGTACTGGATAGTTGAAAGAAATGGTGAGCATCTCAGAAAACTCAGATATCAGTGTGATCAGTAAAGTCTCCCTAGAGAAACCCTGCTTTGGGCCTTTGGCTTACCTATCCTTTTGTGGCCCTGAATGTCAGGAAGGCCTTTGCCTCAGGGCACCCCTTTGTGAAGCCTGAAGAAAACAAACAGTTTTCAAATGGAAATGAATGGGCATCACCTGTGGCTCTTTGCTTAATTGCTTTGCAAAGGGATGTGTCTGAATCAGCCTCTTGGCCCTGTGTGAGGCTGTGGCTTACATTGTCAGCACCTGGTGGATCCAAAGAAAGATCCCATGCGTGCATCCAAGGCCAAATTGGCACAAAAGCGGTCATCCTGGATGAGGTCTCTCGCCTTCCTCTGTAAGGTTCCTGACCTCCATCAAGTGAGAATAGGGATCCTTTGTGTCAAATGAGTCCTTCAAAGCCATGCAGAGGCTAGCCCATAGGTGCTTGTGTTTTCTCATGACTCCAGTTCACACAAAGAATCTATACCCGGCAGTCAGTAGGCCTCCAATTGGAGAAGTAGAGCAGTATTAAAGGCAGGCCTATTTGATCACTCCAGGTCCAAAGGAAGGGTGTCCAGGCCACCCTGACATTAGGCAAATGAGAGGCAAGGGAGCTTATTGTGGACACTGTCTTGGGCTGTGCCCCTCATGGAAACCTCCAGCCAGAGGTCATGATGAGTGTCTGTATGGAAGAAGATGAGGGCCATGTGGCAGTGTTTTGGTTTGAATTGTGGTGTGGCAGTGGGAAGAGATGACTGGGTCCACCTGGGCTTGAACTCTGGTGTGATTCCCCTTGGAGACTGAGTTCTGGAACTGACCTCAGAGAAGTATTGCCGTGAATTGTGTCGGGATGTTAGGAGGCCACGCATGAGAGTCGCCCTTGGAAACTGAGATCTAGGCCCAGGCTGGCTTTCCACAGAGCACTGGGAATCTCAGCCCGGATATCACATGATTTTATTCTTAAAGACCTGGCAGCCATCGTGGAGAGTCCAAACACACGTGGACCTCACATTGTAGACCTCAATGGGCCTGGCTTCCTGTGACCTTTTGGCCACTCCTTGGGAAGCCTTGTTTGTGAGAGTTCTCCAGAGCTTTCGTTGAAATGAGCTTCCTCACCATTTAATGGTTCCTGAAGGAATGGAAACCCACAGTGCCTCCAACTTCATCCTTTAAAAATGGCTAGCTAGATAAATACCATGACATTTTTGAAATTCCCATGACCAGGTGGCACTGGAGAACCTTTGGATGTCCTGTTGCTGATCATGAGTGTACCAGACAGTGCCTTGATTGACTGGGTTTCATGAAAATGGTGTAGAACAGAGATGCCAGTGAGTTGGGGCCTGCTGAGTAGTGGGCCTAGAGCAGTGGTGTGCAGGTGTGTGATAGAACATCTGTGGTGGGGCCATGTGGATCTGCCATTGGCTTCCAAATGGCTTGTGACTGACATGGTGCAGCGAGCAGACCCTTCTATGTAAAGGCATCTTGTTATATGGAGAGGTTTCAGGGCAATGTTCAGAATCAGGTTGCTATGGTCAAGGGGGCAAGCTCTGTGGGATAGAAGCCTGGCTGGTGCATTCTCCTAGGACCTTGACCCACCACACGTGACAGAACTCCCTCCAGCACTGTGTCCCAGTGGAACTCCTTGTATTTCCTGAAGCAAATTCCAAACTCCCAGTGCAGCAGCAAGAAACACCACGAAAAGTGGAGGATGACCAAATGGCTTCACAGTCCACACAGGGAGACACTTAGACCCCAGTGGCCACAGTTTACCTGCAAAGAGAGAATTCAGCACTTCTGCCTCATGTTCATTGGAAAATCAGAAACCATGTCCTCCAGGTCACATAGATGCAGACCTGGTTTGATGGTCTCACTACAAAGGAAGCTAAAGCTCCTGACAACAACATATATTTCAAGTGCCCAACCTCAGAAGCAGTTTCTCACGAAGTCTTTAGGCCAGCAGAGCTCCACGTTTGTGGAGTGTTTACCCTGTCCCTTACTCATGGAAAGTAGTCTACCACCTCCAAGGTTGTGAACTCCTGAGCATTTTCCATTCCACATATGTATTCACAGCATTTCTAACTCTTCTCCTCAAATTGTGTCTTACTTATTGTGAAGGTAATGTCAAGGCAATGTTCTGGATGAGAGTGGGAAGATTTTTTTGTAGCACATATTGGCCTACACATTGGATTCATTTTCCTATTTTCCGTTCGAAATACTGAATCCCTGACACTCACCCATACCCTACTAGATTGTGACTACGAATACTAATATGATGGAGAAAAATAACTCAAACAGAATAGAAATACAGGCAGTTCAGAGGAGGCCTGGTGTATAGTTGGACTGGCCTTTGGCATTATAAAGGGTAGGTGTTATAAATCTAGTCCAATTTAGTAGAAATAGTTCTCCATGTGTTTTGAATGTTAACAAATATGTGAATTCCTGTCTCCCTTTCTCTGTAGCCTATTCAGCAACATGCATTTTTACATGCACATATAGAATCCTACCTCCTATCCCACGTCCATTCTTGTGAGGTGGCTGACTTGGCAGATACAAACTGTGAGAAGAGATCACTCCTCCTAAACGCTGTTGGAACTGAAAATTCAACCTCCAGGTGAGCTTCCCACATGAACAACATGATACATAAATACATGTTCAGTAAAATAAATATTTTTGGATCTGTGGATGATAAATATTTCATGATGAATTTCGATTGGCATATATATTTCTACTCTTTAATGTCTGTGTTTGTGTGTGTGTTTTTCTTTTGTGTGTATATATATATATATATATATATATATATATATATATATACATATACACACACACACACACACATACACACACTCTCCAGATTTTTCAAAATATGAAATGTATGTGTCATATTATATACTCCCTAAATTCATTCATGTTCATATATGTGGATTTATAATCAACTTTTCACAAGATTATTCTCAGAAATAGTCATCCACCTGAAATACATATTTGTTTCCTAGTGCTGAAATCCTAATATTTCTACAGTAACTGACCCAGTTTAACATGAATGCAAGTAGATTCCTATGGGACATGATGTGTATTTTGACGTTCATTTTTATTCAACACTGGTACATTACTATTTCTTCAGTTGATGCACATCATAGGATATGTATTTCATCCTCAAGTTCACAAATTTCTAGGCATTCATTTCCCTTTCAATCACTTCCTGCTTCAGAACACATGTATTCCTCCACGTTTCTTGACTGGTCTTTTCATGAGACTTCTTTCCAAACACATTCTTTTCCATTTCCATAATCCCTTGTGAAGCAAAACTCACACCCCCTTCATGGTAAACCATAACCCCAATATCACCATTAGATGTATAACTGGTTAGAATGAATGGTTGTGTATCAATATTAGATTTCCTATATATTTTCAGATATCAATGCAATCCATTATTTAAATTGGAACCTGTTATACTATTTATTCACAGTATGGTCTATTCATGCATTATCTCTATATTCATAGACCCAGGGTACACCTATTTGTACCCCCAAAGGCTAATTTATATGTCTTCAACATATTACTCCCAGAAATGGTGGAAGAAACACTCATGTCACCTGATCTACATATACATTTTATCACAGTGATATTCTGGACACAAAATGCAAAGGTCACACTTATGATTGCACCAACGCCTCATTGGAAAGTGAGCATGGATTACTAAAAACATCCTTGTCCAGGTTGCCTAATGCTCTCAAATGTCAATGCTATTGGTGACTACACATTTGTTTCTTCCTAAGATGATATATTCAACCTCAACCCTGTTGAAAATGTCTAATCCACTCACTCACTTTATACTTTGCCTGATTTCCTAATGTCTCTATTGATATCTGCTTTCCTACATATGTTCCCCAGTTCATCATTGTGACTGACTCTTCACATGTGCTGACGTTTACATTCACTCTCTAACCGACACCCTATTGCTAAAGAACTTTTGGTCCAAATTGCATACTCACTCTTCTTCCAAAACTTACCAACTATCTTCCTAATCCTACCTACTATCCCTTTTTGACTGGATGTTCTCTTCTACATTCAATCATCCAAGGTACAAGGTCCTATGCCATTGCGTACCGATTTATCTGAGACATCTGTGCAGAAAGTCATTCAAAGCTAAGTATCCCAATCAAGGGCCCAATGCCCTTCTGGCCTTCAAATCTTACTTGGATTTCTGTTTTCATACATATATTTCACCTATATATTATTATAAATATCCCAGGTTCCCAATACCATTCTTCATCCAGCAGAGTGATTCCTAAGCCACATCAAACAGGTTCTTAACCCTAACCATACACTGTTCCCTCAATCTAACTTTACAGAAGAGCAGGGACAGAGTGGGTCTTACAATACAGGAATGTGGGGGATCTTCCACCTGCTGAGAACCTCAAAGGTCCATGCAGAAATGATCCCTGGAGAAGATGTAGGCAGCTATGAAGGACCTGAGAGAGCAGAAGTCATCTTCCATGGCAAACAACCTGGTCAGGATGAAGGGATGTGTCTGAATGAGCCTCTCTCTTCTTAATGTAGACAAGATGGACCAAAGCAGGCCTGTGTGGAGAGCTGTTCCTTGGTGCCTATGGTTGATATTCCATTCTAACTTGTGAAAGTGTCACAGGAAGGAGGGGCAGCCTCCATCTCATGGGAGCCTTGGAAGCAACTGTTAGGACACAGTGGTTGCCAAGGCAGTGACCTCATTCAGTTCCTGAAGGAAGTGACCTCACCTCACTTCCTTGGTGATGGAACTCTCTGAACTTGGGATCCAGGAAGCCAGGCACCCAGAGCCAGTCCCAGTCCCAGTCCCAGTGGGCTCACTTGTTTGGATTTACCAAGGACAGAGTCAGTCTTTCTTGGTACCCACTGAGGTGAGGATTGCCAAATGCCAGGAAAGCTCTGCAGAGGGGCCTTTCCTGAGAAAGCAGGTAGTGGCTCACCGCTGGCTCCTGACAACTTCACAGAGTTGGCCAAGGAGGCCAGATGTGAGACAGGACAGGCCCTTTCGGGGGAACATAGTATGGCCCACCAGTCAGACGACACTCCGGGTAGTCACAGACCAACTTGGAAGGAGGTGCCTTTGTGGGTGTGGGTGTGAGTTTGTGGTTTTGTCTCATGTTCTGAGAATAGGTAGGAAAGGCGGTTTGTTTGGGTTGGAGTGGACTGTTTCTAGTAAGGCTTTTGACAAGGCGAGTGTTTCTATGTTTGTGTATCCCACTGTGTCCCTGGTTGTAGACATTAGAAAAGAGAATGCATCAATGGATGTGTCCTGTCTAGTAGAAAGCTTCCCAGCATTCATCCTGCCCAATTTATGAATGGACTGCGGCTTGCCTTATGGATGGGCAACGCCTACTATCTTCCTAAGTTCCTGTTTTCTTCCTGAATTCTGGCCACTCTCCAGAATAGGCTCATGGTTTTGTGTCCAAGATATGTACCACCTCCAAGCTCGGTGACATGGCCATGTACTGGATAGTTGAAAGAAATGGTGAGCATCTCAGAAAACTCAGATATCAGTGTGATCAGTAAAGTCTCCCTAGAGAAACCCTGCTTTGGGCCTTTGGCTTACCTATCCTTTTGTGGCCCTGAATGTCAGGAAGGCCTTTGCCTCAGGGCACCCCTTTGTGAAGCCTGAAGAAAACAGTTTTCAAATGGAAATGAATGGGCATCACCTGTGGCTCTTTGCTTAATTGCTTTGCAAAGGGATGTGTCTGAATCAGCCTCTTGGCCCTGTGTGAGGCTGTGGCTTACATTGTCAGCACCTGGTGGATCCAAAGAAAGATCCCATGCGTGCATCCAAGGCCAAATTGGCACAAAAGCGGTCATCCTGGATGAGGTCTCTCGCCTTCCTCTGTAAGGTTCCTGACCTCCATCAAGTGAGAATAGGGATCCTTTGTGTCAAATGAGTCCTTCAAAGCCATGCAGAGGCTAGCCCATAGGTGCTTGTGTTTTCTCATGACTCCAGTTCACACAAAGAATCTATACCCGGCAGTCAGTAGGCCTCCAATTGGAGAAGTAGAGCAGTATTAAAGGCAGGCCTATTTGATCACTCCAGGTCCAAAGGAAGGGTGTCCAGGCCACCCTGACATTAGGCAAATGAGAGGCAAGGGAGCTTATTGTGGACACTGTCTTGGGCTGTGCCCCTCATGGAAACCTCCAGCCAGAGGTTATGATGAGTGTCTGTATGGAAGAAGATGAGGGCCATGTGGCAGTGTTTTGGTTTGAATTGTGGTGTGGCAGTGGGAAGAGATGACTGGGTCCACCTGGGCTTGAACTCTGGTGTGATTCCCCTTGGAGACTGAGTTCTGGAACTGACCTCAGAGAAGTATTGCCGTGAATTGTGTCGGGATGTTAGGAGGCCACGCATGAGAGTCGCCCTTGGAAACTGAGATCTAGGCCCAGGCTGGCTTTCCACAGAGCACTGGGAATCTCAGCCCGGATATCACATGATTTTATTCTTAAAGACCTGGCAGCCATCGTGGAGAGTCCAAACACACGTGGACCTCACATTGTAGACCTCAATGGGCCTGGCTTCCTGTGACCTTTTGGCCACTCCTTGGGAAGCCTTGTTTGTGAGAGTTCTCCAGAGCTTTCGTTGAAATGAGCTTCCTCACCATTTAATGGTTCCTGAAGGAATGGAAACCCACAGTGCCTCCAACTTCATCCTTTAAAAATGGCTAGCTAGATAAATACCATGACATTTTTGAAATTCCCATGACCAGGTGGCACTGGAGAACCTTTGGATGTCCTGTTGCTGATCATGAGTGTACCAGACAGTGCCTTGATTGACTGGGTTTCATGAAAATGGTGTAGAACAGAGATGCCAGTGAGTTGGGGCCTGCTGAGTAGTGGGCCTAGAGCAGTGGTGTGCAGGTGTGTGATAGAACATCTGTGGTGGGGCCATGTGGATCTGCCATTGGCTTCCAAATGGCTTGTGACTGACATGGTGCAGCGAGCAGACCCTTCTATGTAAAGGCATCTTGTTATATGGAGAGGTTTCAGGGCAATGTTCAGAATCAGGTTGCTATGGTCAAGGGGGCAAGCTCTGTGGGATAGAAGCCTGGCTGGTGCATTCTCCTAGGACCTTGACCCACCACACGTGACAGAACTCCCTCCAGCACTGTGTCCCAGTGGAATTCCTTGTATTTCCTGAAGCAAATTCCAAACTCCCAGTGCAGCAGCAAGAAACACCACGAAAAGTGGAGGATGACCAAATGGCTTCACAGTCCACACAGGGAGACACTTAGACCCCAGTGGCCACAGTTTACCTGCAAAGAGAGAATTCAGCACTTCTGCCTCATGTTCATTGGAAAATCAGAAACCATGTCCTCCAGGTCACATAGATGCAGACCTGGTTTGATGGTCTCACTACAAAGGAAGCTAAAGCTCCTGACAACAACATATATTTCAAGTGCCCAACCTCAGAAGCAGTTTCTCACGAAGTCTTTAGGCCAGCAGAGCTCCACGTTTGTGGAGTGTTTACCCTGTCCCTTACTCATGGAAAGTAGTCTACCACCTCCAAGGTTGTGAACTCCTGAGCATTTTCCATTCCACATATGTATTCACAGCATTTCTAACTCTTCTCCTCAAATTGTGTCTTACTTATTGTGAAGGTAATGTCAAGGCAATGTTCTGGATGAGAGTGGGAAGATTTTTTTGTAGCACATATTGGCCTACACATTGGATTCATTTTCCTATTTTCCGTTCGAAATACTGAATCCCTGACACTCACCCATACCCTACTAGATTGTGACTACGAATACTAATATGATGGAGAAAAATAACTCAAACAGAATAGAAATACAGGCAGTTCAGAGGAGGCCTGGTGTATAGTTGGACTGGCCTTTGGCATTATAAAGGGTAGGTGTTATAAATCTAGTCCAATTTAGTAGAAATAGTTCTCCATGTGTTTTGAATGTTAACAAATATGTGAATTCCTGTCTCCCTTTCTCTGTAGCCTATTCAGCAACATGCATTTTTACATGCACATATAGAATCCTACCTCCTATCCCACGTCCATTCTTGTGAGGTGGCTGACTTGGCAGATACAAACTGTGAGAAGAGATCACTCCTCCTAAACGCTGTTGGAACTGAAAATTCAACCTCCAGGTGAGCTTCCCACATGAACAACATGATACATAAATACATGTTCAGTAAAATAAATATTTTTGGATCTGTGGATGATAAATATTTCATGATGAATTTCGATTGGCATATATATTTCTACTCTTTAATGTCTGTGTTTGTGTGTGTGTTTTTCTTTTGTGTGTATATATATATATATATATGTATATATATATATATATATATATATACATATACACACACACACACACACACACATACACACACTCTCCAGATTTTTCAAAATATGAAATGTATGTGTCATATTATATACTCCCTAAATTCATTCATGTTCATATATGTGGATTTATAATCAACTTTTCACAAGATTATTCTCAGAAATAGTCATCCACCTGAAATACATATTTGTTTCCTAGTGCTGAAATCCTAATATTTCTACAGTAACTGACCCAGTTTAACATGAATGCAAGTAGATTCCTATGGGACATGATGTGTATTTTGACGTTCATTTTTATTCAACACTGGTACATTACTATTTCTTCAGTTGATGCACATCATAGGATATGTATTTCATCCTCAAGTTCACAAATTTCTAGGCATTCATTTCCCTTTCAATCACTTCCTGCTTCAGAACACATGTATTCCTCCACGTTTCTTGACTGGTCTTTTCATGAGACTTCTTTCCAAACACATTCTTTTCCATTTCCGTAATCCCTTGTGAAGCAAAACTCACACCCCCTTCATGGTAAACCATAACCCCAATATCACCATTAGATGTATAACTGGTTAGAATGAATGGTTGTGTATCAATATTAGATTTCCTATATATTTTCAGATATCAATGCAATCCATTATTTAAATTGGAACCTGTTATACTATTTATTCACAGTATGGTCTATTCATGCATTATCTCTATATTCATAGACCCAGGGTACACCTATTTGTACCCCCAAAGGCTAATTTATATGTCTTCAACATATTACTCCCAGAAATGGTGGAAGAAACACTCATGTCACCTGATCTACATATACATTTTATCACAGTGATATTCTGGACACAAAATGCAAAGGTCACACTTATGATTGCACCAACGCCTCATTGGAAAGTGAGCATGGATTACTAAAAACATCCTTGTCCAGGTTGCCTAATGCTCTCAAATGTCAATGCTATTGGTGACTACACATTTGTTTCTTCCTAAGATGATATATTCAACCTCAACCCTGTTGAAAATGTCTAATCCACTCACTCACTTTATACTTTGCCTGATTTCCTAATGTCTCTATTGATATCTGCTTTCCTACATATGTTCCCCAGTTCATCATTGTGACTGACTCTTCACATGTGCTGACGTTTACATTCACTCTCTAACCGACACCCTATTGCTAAAGAACTTTTGGTCCAAATTGCATACTCACTCTTCTTCCAAAACTTACCAACTATCTTCCTAATCCTACCTACTATCCCTTTTTGACTGGATGTTCTCTTCTACATTCAATCATCCAAGGTACAAGGTCCTATGCCATTGCGTACCGATTTATCTGAGACATCTGTGCAGAAAGTCATTCAAAGCTAAGTATCCCAATCAAGGGCCCAATGCCCTTCTGGCCTTCAAATCTTACTTGGATTTCTGTTTTCATACATATATTTCACCTATATATTATTATAAATATCCCAGGTTCCCAATACCATTCTTCATCCAGCAGAGTGATTCCTAAGCCACATCAAACAGGTTCTTAACCCTAACCATACACTGTTCCCTCAATCTAACTTTACAGAAGAGCAGGGACAGAGTGGGTCTTACAATACAGGAATGTGGGGGATCTTCCACCTGCTGAGAACCTCAAAGGTCCATGCAGAAATGATCCCTGGAGAAGATGTAGGCAGCTATGAAGGACCTGAGAGAGCAGAAGTCATCTTCCATGGCAAACAACCTGGTCAGGATGAAGGGATGTGTCTGAATGAGCCTCTCTCTTCTTAATGTAGACAAGATGGACCAAAGCAGGCCTGTGTGGAGAGCTGTTCCTTGGTGCCTATGGTTGATATTCCATTCTAACTTGTGAAAGTGTCACAGGAAGGAGGGGCAGCCTCCATCTCATGGGAGCCTTGGAAGCAACTGTTAGGACACAGTGGTTGCCAAGGCAGTGACCTCATTCAGTTCCTGAAGGAAGTGACCTCACCTCACTTCCTTGGTGATGGAACTCTCTGAACTTGGGATCCAGGAAGCCAGGCACCCAGAGCCAGTCCCAGTCCCAGTCCCAGTGGGCTCACTTGTTTGGATTTACCAAGGACAGAGTCAGTCTTTCTTGGTACCCACTGAGGTGAGGATTGCCAAATGCCAGGAAAGCTCTGCAGAGGGGCCTTTCCTGAGAAAGCAGGTAGTGGCTCACCGCTGGCTCCTGACAACTTCACAGAGTTGGCCAAGGAGGCCAGATGTGAGACAGGACAGGCCCTTTCGGGGGAACATAGTATGGCCCACCAGTCAGACGACACTCCGGGTAGTCACAGACCAACTTGGAAGGAGGTGCCTTTGTGGGTGTGGGTGTGAGTTTGTGGTTTTGTCTCATGTTCTGAGAATAGGTAGGAAAGGCGGTTTGTTTGGGTTGGAGTGGACTGTTTCTAGTAAGGCTTTTGACAAGGCGAGTGTTTCTATGTTTGTGTATCCCACTGTGTCCCTGGTTGTAGACATTAGAAAAGAGAATGCATCAATGGATGTGTCCTGTCTAGTAGAAAGCTTCCCAGCATTCATCCTGCCCAATTTATGAATGGACTGCGGCTTGCCTTATGGATGGGCAACGCCTACTATCTTCCTAAGTTCCTGTTTTCTTCCTGAATTCTGGCCACTCTCCAGAATAGGCTCATGGTTTTGTGTCCAAGATATGTACCACCTCCAAGCTCGGTGACATGGCCATGTACTGGATAGTTGAAAGAAATGGTGAGCATCTCAGAAAACTCAGATATCAGTGTGATCAGTAAAGTCTCCCTAGAGAAACCCTGCTTTGGGCCTTTGGCTTACCTATCCTTTTGTGGCCCTGAATGTCAGGAAGGCCTTTGCCTCAGGGCACCCCTTTGTGAAGCCTGAAGAAAACAAACAGTTTTCAAATGGAAATGAATGGGCATCACCTGTGGCTCTTTGCTTAATTGCTTTGCAAAGGGATGTGTCTGAATCAGCCTCTTGGCCCTGTGTGAGGCTGTGGCTTACATTGTCAGCACCTGGTGGATCCAAAGAAAGATCCCATGCGTGCATCCAAGGCCAAATTGGCACAAAAGCGGTCATCCTGGATGAGGTCTCTCGCCTTCCTCTGTAAGGTTCCTGACCTCCATCAAGTGAGAATAGGGATCCTTTGTGTCAAATGAGTCCTTCAAAGCCATGCAGAGGCTAGCCCATAGGTGCTTGTGTTTTCTCATGACTCCAGTTCACACAAAGAATCTATACCCGGCAGTCAGTAGGCCTCCAATTGGAGAAGTAGAGCAGTATTAAAGGCAGGCCTATTTGATCACTCCAGGTCCAAAGGAAGGGTGTCCAGGCCACCCTGACATTAGGCAAATGAGAGGCAAGGGAGCTTATTGTGGACACTGTCTTGGGCTGTGCCCCTCATGGAAACCTCCAGCCAGAGGTTATGATGAGTGTCTGTATGGAAGAAGATGAGGGCCATGTGGCAGTGTTTTGGTTTGAATTGTGGTGTGGCAGTGGGAAGAGATGACTGGGTCCACCTGGGCTTGAACTCTGGTGTGATTCCCCTTGGAGACTGAGTTCTGGAACTGACCTCAGAGAAGTATTGCCGTGAATTGTGTCGGGATGTTAGGAGGCCACGCATGAGAGTCGCCCTTGGAAACTGAGATCTAGGCCCAGGCTGGCTTTCCACAGAGCACTGGGAATCTCAGCCCGGATATCACATGATTTTATTCTTAAAGACCTGGCAGCCATCGTGGAGAGTCCAAACACACGTGGACCTCACATTGTAGACCTCAATGGGCCTGGCTTCCTGTGACCTTTTGGCCACTCCTTGGGAAGCCTTGTTTGTGAGAGTTCTCCAGAGCTTTCGTTGAAATGAGCTTCCTCACCATTTAATGGTTCCTGAAGGAATGGAAACCCACAGTGCCTCCAACTTCATCCTTTAAAAATGGCTAGCTAGATAAATACCATGACATTTTTGAAATTCCCATGACCAGGTGGCACTGGAGAACCTTTGGATGTCCTGTTGCTGATCATGAGTGTACCAGACAGTGCCTTGATTGACTGGGTTTCATGAAAATGGTGTAGAACAGAGATGCCAGTGAGTTGGGGCCTGCTGAGTAGTGGGCCTAGAGCAGTGGTGTGCAGGTGTGTGATAGAACATCTGTGGTGGGGCCATGTGGATCTGCCATTGGCTTCCAAATGGCTTGTGACTGACATGGTGCAGCGAGCAGACCCTTCTATGTAAAGGCATCTTGTTATATGGAGAGGTTTCAGGGCAATGTTCAGAATCAGGTTGCTATGGTCAAGGGGGCAAGCTCTGTGGGATAGAAGCCTGGCTGGTGCATTCTCCTAGGACCTTGACCCACCACACGTGACAGAACTCCCTCCAGCACTGTGTCCCAGTGGAACTCCTTGTATTTCCTGAAGCAAATTCCAAACTCCCAGTGCAGCAGCAAGAAACACCACGAAAAGTGGAGGATGACCAAATGGCTTCACAGTCCACACAGGGAGACACTTAGACCCCAGTGGCCACAGTTTACCTGCAAAGAGAGAATTCAGCACTTCTGCCTCATGTTCATTGGAAAATCAGAAACCATGTCCTCCAGGTCACATAGATGCAGACCTGGTTTGATGGTCTCACTACAAAGGAAGCTAAAGCTCCTGACAACAACATATATTTCAAGTGCCCAACCTCAGAAGCAGTTTCTCACGAAGTCTTTAGGCCAGCAGAGCTCCACGTTTGTGGAGTGTTTACCCTGTCCCTTACTCATGGAAAGTAGTCTACCACCTCCAAGGTTGTGAACTCCTGAGCATTTTCCATTCCACATATGTATTCACAGCATTTCTAACTCTTCTCCTCAAATTGTGTCTTACTTATTGTGAAGGTAATGTCAAGGCAATGTTCTGGATGAGAGTGGGAAGATTTTTTTGTAGCACATATTGGCCTACACATTGGATTCATTTTCCTATTTTCCGTTCGAAATACTGAATCCCTGACACTCACCCATACCCTACTAGATTGTGACTACGAATACTAATATGATGGAGAAAAATAACTCAAACAGAATAGAAATACAGGCAGTTCAGAGGAGGCCTGGTGTATAGTTGGACTGGCCTTTGGCATTATAAAGGGTAGGTGTTATAAATCTAGTCCAATTTAGTAGAAATAGTTCTCCATGTGTTTTGAATGTTAACAAATATGTGAATTCCTGTCTCCCTTTCTCTGTAGCCTATTCAGCAACATGCATTTTTACATGCACATATAGAATCCTACCTCCTATCCCACGTCCATTCTTGTGAGGTGGCTGACTTGGCAGATACAAACTGTGAGAAGAGATCACTCCTCCTAAACGCTGTTGGAACTGAAAATTCAACCTCCAGGTGAGCTTCCCACATGAACAACATGATACATAAATACATGTTCAGTAAAATAAATATTTTTGGATCTGTGGATGATAAATATTTCATGATGAATTTCGATTGGCATATATATTTCTACTCTTTAATGTCTGTGTTTGTGTGTGTGTTTTTCTTTTGTGTGTATATATATATATATATATGTATATATATATATATATATATATATACATATACACACACACACACACACACACATACACACACTCTCCAGATTTTTCAAAATATGAAATGTATGTGTCATATTATATACTCCCTAAATTCATTCATGTTCATATATGTGGATTTATAATCAACTTTTCACAAGATTATTCTCAGAAATAGTCATCCACCTGAAATACATATTTGTTTCCTAGTGCTGAAATCCTAATATTTCTACAGTAACTGACCCAGTTTAACATGAATGCAAGTAGATTCCTATGGGACATGATGTGTATTTTGACGTTCATTTTTATTCAACACTGGTACATTACTATTTCTTCAGTTGATGCACATCATAGGATATGTATTTCATCCTCAAGTTCACAAATTTCTAGGCATTCATTTCCCTTTCAATCACTTCCTGCTTCAGAACACATGTATTCCTCCACGTTTCTTGACTGGTCTTTTCATGAGACTTCTTTCCAAACACATTCTTTTCCATTTCCATAATCCCTTGTGAAGCAAAACTCACACCCCCTTCATGGTAAACCATAACCCCAATATCACCATTAGATGTATAACTGGTTAGAATGAATGGTTGTGTATCAATATTAGATTTCCTATATATTTTCAGATATCAATGCAATCCATTATTTAAATTGGAACCTGTTATACTATTTATTCACAGTATGGTCTATTCATGCATTATCTCTATATTCATAGACCCAGGGTACACCTATTTGTACCCCCAAAGGCTAATTTATATGTCTTCAACATATTACTCCCAGAAATGGTGGAAGAAACACTCATGTCACCTGATCTACATATACATTTTATCACAGTGATATTCTGGACACAAAATGCAAAGGTCACACTTATGATTGCACCAACGCCTCATTGGAAAGTGAGCATGGATTACTAAAAACATCCTTGTCCAGGTTGCCTAATGCTCTCAAATGTCAATGCTATTGGTGACTACACATTTGTTTCTTCCTAAGATGATATATTCAACCTCAACCCTGTTGAAAATGTCTAATCCACTCACTCACTTTATACTTTGCCTGATTTCCTAATGTCTCTATTGATATCTGCTTTCCTACATATGTTCCCCAGTTCATCATTGTGACTGACTCTTCACATGTGCTGACGTTTACATTCACTCTCTAACCGACACCCTATTGCTAAAGAACTTTTGGTCCAAATTGCATACTCACTCTTCTTCCAAAACTTACCAACTATCTTCCTAATCCTACCTACTATCCCTTTTTGACTGGATGTTCTCTTCTACATTCAATCATCCAAGGTACAAGGTCCTATGCCATTGCGTACCGATTTATCTGAGACATCTGTGCAGAAAGTCATTCAAAGCTAAGTATCCCAATCAAGGGCCCAATGCCCTTCTGGCCTTCAAATCTTACTTGGATTTCTGTTTTCATACATATATTTCACCTATATATTATTATAAATATCCCAGGTTCCCAATACCATTCTTCATCCAGCAGAGTGATTCCTAAGCCACATCAAACAGGTTCTTAACCCTAACCATACACTGTTCCCTCAATCTAACTTTACAGAAGAGCAGGGACAGAGTGGGTCTTACAATACAGGAATGTGGGGGATCTTCCACCTGCTGAGAACCTCAAAGGTCCATGCAGAAATGATCCCTGGAGAAGATGTAGGCAGCTATGAAGGACCTGAGAGAGCAGAAGTCATCTTCCATGGCAAACAACCTGGTCAGGATGAAGGGATGTGTCTGAATGAGCCTCTCTCTTCTTAATGTAGACAAGATGGACCAAAGCAGGCCTGTGTGGAGAGCTGTTCCTTGGTGCCTATGGTTGATATTCCATTCTAACTTGTGAAAGTGTCACAGGAAGGAGGGGCAGCCTCCATCTCATGGGAGCCTTGGAAGCAACTGTTAGGACACAGTGGTTGCCAAGGCAGTGACCTCATTCAGTTCCTGAAGGAAGTGACCTCACCTCACTTCCTTGGTGATGGAACTCTCTGAACTTGGGATCCAGGAAGCCAGGCACCCAGAGCCAGTCCCAGTCCCAGTCCCAGTGGGCTCACTTGTTTGGATTTACCAAGGACAGAGTCAGTCTTTCTTGGTACCCACTGAGGTGAGGATTGCCAAATGCCAGGAAAGCTCTGCAGAGGGGCCTTTCCTGAGAAAGCAGGTAGTGGCTCACCGCTGGCTCCTGACAACTTCACAGAGTTGGCCAAGGAGGCCAGATGTGAGACAGGACAGGCCCTTTCGGGGGAACATAGTATGGCCCACCAGTCAGACGACACTCCGGGTAGTCACAGACCAACTTGGAAGGAGGTGCCTTTGTGGGTGTGGGTGTGAGTTTGTGGTTTTGTCTCATGTTCTGAGAATAGGTAGGAAAGGCGGTTTGTTTGGGTTGGAGTGGACTGTTTCTAGTAAGGCTTTTGACAAGGCGAGTGTTTCTATGTTTGTGTATCCCACTGTGTCCCTGGTTGTAGACATTAGAAAAGAGAATGCATCAATGGATGTGTCCTGTCTAGTAGAAAGCTTCCCAGCATTCATCCTGCCCAATTTATGAATGGACTGCGGCTTGCCTTATGGATGGGCAACGCCTACTATCTTCCTAAGTTCCTGTTTTCTTCCTGAATTCTGGCCACTCTCCAGAATAGGCTCATGGTTTTGTGTCCAAGATATGTACCACCTCCAAGCTCGGTGACATGGCCATGTACTGGATAGTTGAAAGAAATGGTGAGCATCTCAGAAAACTCAGATATCAGTGTGATCAGTAAAGTCTCCCTAGAGAAACCCTGCTTTGGGCCTTTGGCTTACCTATCCTTTTGTGGCCCTGAATGTCAGGAAGGCCTTTGCCTCAGGGCACCCCTTTGTGAAGCCTGAAGAAAACAGTTTTCAAATGGAAATGAATGGGCATCACCTGTGGCTCTTTGCTTAATTGCTTTGCAAAGGGATGTGTCTGAATCAGCCTCTTGGCCCTGTGTGAGGCTGTGGCTTACATTGTCAGCACCTGATGGATCCAAAGAAAGATCCCATGCGTGCATCCAAGGCCAAATTGGCACAAAAGCGGTCATCCTGGATGAGGTCTCTCGCCTTCCTCTGTAAGGTTCCTGACCTCCATCAAGTGAGAATAGGGATCCTTTGTGTCAAATGAGTCCTTCAAAGCCATGCAGAGGCTAGCCCATAGGTGCTTGGGTTTTCTCATGACTCCAGTTCACACAAAGAATCTATACCCGGCAGTCAGTAGGCCTCCAATTGGAGAAGTAGAGCAGTATTAAAGGCAGGCCTATTTGATCACTCCAGGTCCAAAGGAAGGGTGTCCAGGCCACCCTGACATTAGGCAAATGAGAGGCAAGGGAGCTTATTGTGGACACTGTCTTGGGCTGTGCCCCTCATGGAAACCTCCAGCCAGAGGTCATGATGAGTGTCTGTATGGAAGAAGATGAGGGCCATGTGGCAGTGTTTTGGTTTGAATTGTGGTGTGGCAGTGGGAAGAGATGACTGGGTCCACCTGGGCTTGAACTCTGGTGTGATTCCCCTTGGAGACTGAGTTCTGGAACTGACCTCAGAGAAGTATTGCCGTGAATTGTGTCGGGATGTTAGGAGGCCACGCATGAGAGTCGCCCTTGGAAACTGAGATCTAGGCCCAGGCTGGCTTTCCACAGAGCACTGGGAATCTCAGCCCGGATATCACATGATTTTATTCTTAAAGACCTGGCAGCCATCGTGGAGAGTCCAAACACACGTGGACCTCACATTGTAGACCTCAATGGGCCTGGCTTCCTGTGACCTTTTGGCCACTCCTTGGGAAGCCTTGTTTGTGAGAGTTCTCCAGAGCTTTCGTTGAAATGAGCTTCCTCACCATTTAATGGTTCCTGAAGGAATGGAAACCCACATCCTTTAAAAATGGCTAGCTAGATAAATACCATGACATTTTTGAAATTCCCATGACCAGGTGGCACTGGAGAACCTTTGGATGTCCTGTTGCTGATCATGAGTGTACCAGACAGTGCCTTGATTGACTGGGTTTCATGAAAATGGTGTAGAACAGAGATGCCAGTGAGTTGGGGCCTGCTGAGTAGTGGGCCTAGAGCAGTGGTGTGCAGGTGTGTGATAGAACATCTGTGGTGGGGCCATGTGGATCTGCCATTGGCTTCCAAATGGCTTGTGACTGACATGGTGCAGCGAGCAGACCCTTCTATGTAAAGGCATCTTGTTATATGGAGAGGTTTCAGGGCAATGTTCAGAATCAGGTTGCTATGGTCAAGGGGGCAAGCTCTGTGGGATAGAAGCCTGGCTGGTGCATTCTCCTAGGACCTTGACCCACCACACGTGACAGAACTCCCTCCAGCACTGTGTCCCAGTTGAACTCCTTGTATTTCCTGAAGCAAATTCCAAACTCCCAGTGCAGCAGCAAGAAACACCACGAAAAGTGGAGGATGACCAAATGGCTTCACAGTCCACACAGGGAGACACTTAGACCCCAGTGGCCACAGTTTACCTGCAAAGAGAGAATTCAGCACTTCTGCCTCATGTTCATTGGAAAATCAGAAACCATGTCCTCCAGGTCACATAGATGCAGACCTGGTTTGATGGTCTCACTACAAAGGAAGCTAAAGCTCCTGACAACAACATATATTTCAAGTGCCCAACCTCAGAAGCAGTTTCTCACGAAGTCTTTAGGCCAGCAGAGCTCCACGTTTGTGGAGTGTTTACCCCGTCCCTTACTCATGGAAAGTAGTCTACCACCTCCAAGGTTGTGAACTCCTGAGCATTTTCCATTCCACATATGTATTCACAGCATTTCTAACTCTTCTCCTCAAATTGTGTCTTACTTATTGTGAAGGTAATGTCAAGGCAATGTTCTGGATGAGAGTGGGAAGATTTTTTTGTAGCACATATTGGCCTACACATTGGATTCATTTTCCTATTTTCCGTTCGAAATACTGAATCCCTGACACTCACCCATACCCTACTAGATTGTGACTACGAATACTAATATGATGGAGAAAAATAACTCAAACAGAATAGAAATACAGGCAGTTCAGAGGAGGCCTGGTGTATAGTTGGACTGGCCTTTGGCATTATAAAGGGTAGGTGTTATAAATCTAGTCCAATTTAGTAGAAATAGTTCTCCATGTGTTTTGAATGTTAACAAATATGTGAATTCCTGTCTCCCTTTCTCTGTAGCCTATTCAGCAACATGCATTTTTACATGCACATATAGAATCCTACCTCCTATCCCACGTCCATTCTTGTGAGGTGGCTGACTTGGCAGATACAAACTGTGAGAAGAGATCACTCCTCCTAAACGCTGTTGGAACTGAAAATTCAACCTCCAGGTGAGCTTCCCACATGAACAACATGATACATAAATACATGTTCAGTAAAATAAATATTTTTGGATCTGTGGATGATAAATATTTCATGATGAATTTCGATTGGCATATATATTTCTACTCTTTAATGTCTGTGTTTGTGTGTGTGTTTTTCTTTTGTGTATATATATATATATATATATATATATATATATATATATATATATATATATATACATATACACACACACACACACACACACATACACACACTCTCCAGATTTTTCAAAATATGAAATGTATGTGTCATATTATATACTCCCTAAATTCATTCATGTTCATATATGTGGATTTATAATCAACTTTTCACAAGATTATTCTCAGAAATAGTCATCCACCTGAAATACATATTTGTTTCCTAGTGCTGAAATCCTAATATTTCTACAGTAACTGACCCAGTTTAACATGAATGCAAGTAGATTCCTATGGGACATGATGTGTATTTTGACGTTCATTTTTATTCAACACTGGTACATTACTATTTCTTCAGTTGATGCACATCATAGGATATGTATTTCATCCTCAAGTTCACAAATTTCTAGGCATTCATTTCCCTTTCAATCACTTCCTGCTTCAGAACACATGTATTCCTCCACGTTTCTTGACTGGTCTTTTCATGAGACTTCTTTCCAAACACATTCTTTTCCATTTCCATAATCCCTTGTGAAGCAAAACTCACACCCCCTTCATGGTAAACCATAACCCCAATATCACCATTAGATGTATAACTGGTTAGAATGAATGGTTGTGTATCAATATTAGATTTCCTATATATTTTCAGATATCAATGCAATCCATTATTTAAATTGGAACCTGTTATACTATTTATTCACAGTATGGTCTATTCATGCATTATCTCTATATTCATAGACCCAGGGTACACCTATTTGTACCCCCAAAGGCTAATTTATATGTCTTCAACATATTACTCCCAGAAATGGTGGAAGAAACACTCATGTCACCTGATCTACATATACATTTTATCACAGTGATATTCTGGACACAAAATGCAAAGGTCACACTTATGATTGCACCAACGCCTCATTGGAAAGTGAGCATGGATTACTAAAAACATCCTTGTCCAGGTTGCCTAATGCTCTCAAATGTCAATGCTATTGGTGACTACACATTTGTTTCTTCCTAAGATGATATATTCAACCTCAACCCTGTTGAAAATGTCTAATCCACTCACTCACTTTATACTTTGCCTGATTTCCTAATGTCTCTATTGATATCTGCTTTCCTACATATGTTCCCCAGTTCATCATTGTGACTGACTCTTCACATGTGCTGACGTTTACATTCACTCTCTAACCGACACCCTATTGCTAAAGAACTTTTGGTCCAAATTGCATACTCACTCTTCTTCCAAAACTTACCAACTATCTTCCTAATCCTACCTACTATCCCTTTTTGACTGGATGTTCTCTTCTACATTCAATCATCCAAGGTACAAGGTCCTATGCCATTGTGTACCGATTTATCTGAGACATCTGTGCAGAAAGTCATTCAAAGCTAAGTATCCCAATCAAGGGCCCAATGCCCTTCTGGCCTTCAAATCTTACTTGGATTTCTGTTTTCATACATATATTTCACCTATATATTATTATAAATATCCCAGGTTCCCAATACCATTCTTCATCCAGCAGAGTGATTCCTAAGCCACATCAAACAGGTTCTTAACCCTAACCATACACTGTTCCCTCAATCTAACTTTACAGAAGAGCAGGGACAGAGTGGGTCTTACAATACAGGAATGTGGGGGATCTTCCACCTGCTGAGAACCTCAAAGGTCCATGCAGAAATGATCCCTGGAGAAGATGTAGGCAGCTATGAAGGACCTGAGAGAGCAGAAGTCATCTTCCATGGCAAACAACCTGGTCAGGATGAAGGGATGTGTCTGAATGAGCCTCTCTCTTCTTAATGTAGACAAGATGGACCAAAGCAGGCCTGTGTGGAGAGCTGTTCCTTGGTGCCTATGGTTGATATTCCATTCTAACTTGTGAAAGTGTCACAGGAAGGAGGGGCAGCCTCCATCTCATGGGAGCCTTGGAAGCAACTGTTAGGACACAGTGGTTGCCAAGGCAGTGACCTCATTCAGTTCCTGAAGGAAGTGACCTCACCTCACTTCCTTGGTGATGGAACTCTCTGAACTTGGGATCCAGGAAGCCAGGCACCCAGAGCCAGTCCCAGTCCCAGTCCCAGTGGGCTCACTTGTTTGGATTTACCAAGGACAGAGTCAGTCTTTCTTGGTACCCACTGAGGTGAGGATTGCCAAATGCCAGGAAAGCTCTGCAGAGGGGCCTTTCCTGAGAAAGCAGGTAGTGGCTCACCGCTGGCTCCTGACAACTTCACAGAGTTGGCCAAGGAGGCCAGATGTGAGACAGGACAGGCCCTTTCGGGGGAACATAGTATGGCCCACCAGTCAGACGACACTCCGGGTAGTCACAGACCAACTTGGAAGGAGGTGCCTTTGTGGGTGTGGGTGTGAGTTTGTGGTTTTGTCTCATGTTCTGAGAATAGGTAGGAAAGGCGGTTTGTTTGGGTTGGAGTGGACTGTTTCTAGTAAGGCTTTTGACAAGGCGAGTGTTTCTATGTTTGTGTATCCCACTGTGTCCCTGGTTGTAGACATTAGAAAAGAGAATGCATCAATGGATGTGTCCTGTCTAGTAGAAAGCTTCCCAGCATTCATCCTGCCCAATTTATGAATGGACTGCGGCTTGCCTTATGGATGGGCAACGCCTACTATCTTCCTAAGTTCCTGTTTTCTTCCTGAATTCTGGCCACTCTCCAGAATAGGCTCATGGTTTTGTGTCCAAGATATGTACCACCTCCAAGCTCGGTGACATGGCCATGTACTGGATAGTTGAAAGAAATGGTGAGCATCTCAGAAAACTCAGATATCAGTGTGATCAGTAAAGTCTCCCTAGAGAAACCCTGCTTTGGGCCTTTGGCTTACCTATCCTTTTGTGGCCCTGAATGTCAGGAAGGCCTTTGCCTCAGGGCACCCCTTTGTGAAGCCTGAAGAAAACAGTTTTCAAATGGAAATGAATGGGCATCACCTGTGGCTCTTTGCTTAATTGCTTTGCAAAGGGATGTGTCTGAATCAGCCTCTTGGCCCTGTGTGAGGCTGTGGCTTACATTGTCAGCACCTGATGGATCCAAAGAAAGATCCCATGCGTGCATCCAAGGCCAAATTGGCACAAAAGCGGTCATCCTGGATGAGGTCTCTCGCCTTCCTCTGTAAGGTTCCTGACCTCCATCAAGTGAGAATAGGGATCCTTTGTGTCAAATGAGTCCTTCAAAGCCATGCAGAGGCTAGCCCATAGGTGCTTGGGTTTTCTCATGACTCCAGTTCACACAAAGAATCTATACCCGGCAGTCAGTAGGCCTCCAATTGGAGAAGTAGAGCAGTATTAAAGGCAGGCCTATTTGATCACTCCAGGTCCAAAGGAAGGGTGTCCAGGCCACCCTGACTTTAGGCAAATGAGAGGCAAGGGAGCTTATTGTGGACACTGTCTTGGGCTGTGCCCCTCATGGAAACCTCCAGCCAGAGGTCATGATGAGTGTCTGTATGGAAGAAGATGAGGGCCATGTGGCAGTGTTTTGGTTTGAATTGTGGTGTGGCAGTGGGAAGAGATGACTGGGTCCACCTGGGCTTGAACTCTGGTGTGATTCCCCTTGGAGACTGAGTTCTGGAACTGACCTCAGAGAAGTATTGCCGTGAATTGTGTCGGGATGTTAGGAGGCCACGCATGAGAGTCGCCCTTGGAAACTGAGATCTAGGCCCAGGCTGGCTTTCCACAGAGCACTGGGAATCTCAGCCCGGATATCACATGATTTTATTCTTAAAGACCTGGCAGCCATCGTGGAGAGTCCAAACACACGTGGACCTCACATTGTAGACCTCAATGGGCCTGGCTTCCTGTGACCTTTTGGCCACTCCTTGGGAAGCCTTGTTTGTGAGAGTTCTCCAGAGCTTTCGTTGAAATGAGCTTCCTCACCATTTAATGGTTCCTGAAGGAATGGAAACCCACATCCTTTAAAAATGGCTAGCTAGATAAATACCATGACATTTTTGAAATTCCCATGACCAGGTGGCACTGGAGAACCTTTGGATGTCCTGTTGCTGATCATGAGTGTACCAGACAGTGCCTTGATTGACTGGGTTTCATGAAAATGGTGTAGAACAGAGATGCCAGTGAGTTGGGGCCTGCTGAGTAGTGGGCCTAGAGCAGTGGTGTGCAGGTGTGTGATAGAACATCTGTGGTGGGGCCATGTGGATCTGCCATTGGCTTCCAAATGGCTTGTGACTGACATGGTGCAGCGAGCAGACCCTTCTATGTAAAGGCATCTTGTTATATGGAGAGGTTTCAGGGCAATGTTCAGAATCAGGTTGCTATGGTCAAGGGGGCAAGCTCTGTGGGATAGAAGCCTGGCTGGTGCATTCTCCTAGGACCTTGACCCACCACACGTGACAGAACTCCCTCCAGCACTGTGTCCCAGTTGAACTCCTTGTATTTCCTGAAGCAAATTCCAAACTCCCAGTGCAGCAGCAAGAAACACCACGAAAAGTGGAGGATGACCAAATGGCTTCACAGTCCACACAGGGAGACACTTAGACCCCAGTGGCCACAGTTTACCTGCAAAGAGAGAATTCAGCACTTCTGCCTCATGTTCATTGGAAAATCAGAAACCATGTCCTCCAGGTCACATAGATGCAGACCTGGTTTGATGGTC
>NW_027673103.1:0-88000 GCF_964194105.1 Spermophilus citellus | reverse complement strand
CCTAAAAATTAAAACTGTTACAGCCAAAGATCAGTTTAACCTAGAAGAACAAAATTTGGAGTGAAAAGTTGGATTGGGGTACTGATCATTACCTGAAAGTGTCATCAAGATTGGGTGAAAAAATGTGTGCTGAGATTTCAGGAAACTCGTAGTTTTTTGGAAGCTTGGCAAACCCTTTCCATGAAAGTGATTTGCGCCAGTCTCTGCTTAGTGCTACATCAAAAGGAAACAAATCATAAAGATAGAACTTGGAACTACTTTATTGTGACAAGTTTCAAGGAGCTAGCACAAACCGTGTTTGATTTAGAGTTCCAACTACATGTATCCATATAGGAGAAAACAGAGTGAAACCTAAAAATTAAAACTGTTACTGTCAAAGGTCAGTTTAACCTGGAAGAACGAAATTTGGTGCGAAAAGTTGGATTGGGGTACTGATCATTACCTGAAAGTGTCATCAAGATTGGGTGAAAAAATGTGTGCTGAGATTTCACGAAACTCGTAGTTTTTTGGAAGCTTGGCAACCCCTTTCCATGAAAGTGATTTGCACCAGTCTCTGCTTAGGGCTACATCAGTAGGAAACAAACCATGGAGATAGAACTTGGAACTACTTTATTGTGTGAAGTTTCAAAGAGCTAGCACAAACCGTGTTTGATTTAGAGTTCCAACTACATGTATCCATATAGGAGAAAACAGAGTGAAACCTAAAAATTAAAACTGTTACTGCCAACGAACGGTTACCCTAGAAGAACGAAATTTGGTGAGTCAAGTGGCATTGGGGTACTGATCATTACCTGAAAGTGTCATGAAACTGGGTGAAAAAATGTGTGCTGAGATTTCAGGAAACTCGTAGTTTTGGAAGCTTGGCAACCCCTTTCCATGAAAGTGATTTGCGCCAGTCTCTGCTTAGGGCTACATCAATAGGAAACAAACCATAGAGATAGAACTTGGAACTACTTGACTGTGTCAAGTTTCAAAGAGCTAACACAAACCGTGTTTGATTTAGAGTTCCAAATACATGAATCCATAAAGGAGAAAACAGAGTTAAACCTAAAAATTTAAACTGTTACTGCCAATGATCTGTTTAACCTAGAAGAACGAAATTTGGTGAGCCAAGTGGGATTGGGGTACTGATCATTACCTGAAAGTGTCATCAAGAATGGGTAAAAAATGTGTGCTGAGATTTCAGGAAACTCGTAGTTTTTTGAAAGCTTGGCAACCCCTTTCCATGAAAGTGATTTGCGCCAGTCTCTGCTTAGGGCTACACCAATAGGAAAGAAACCATGGAGATAGAACTTGGAACTACTTTATTGTGTCAAGTTTCAAAGAGCTAGCACAAACCGTGTTTGATTTACAGTTCCATCTACATTATCCATAAAGGAGAAAACAGAGTGAAACCTAAAAATTAAAACTTTTACTGCCAACGAACGGTTCAACCTAGAAGAACGAAATTGGGTGAGCCAAGTGGGATTGGGGTACTGATCATTACCTGAAAGTGTCATGAAGATTGGGTGAAAAAATGTGTGCTGAGATTTCAGAAACTCGTAGTTTTTTGGAAGCTTGGCAACCCCTTTCCATGAAAGGGATTTGCGCCAGTGTCTGCTTAGGGCCACATCAATAGGAAACATAGAATAGAGATAGAACTTGGAACTACTGTATTGTGTCAAGTTTCAAAGAGCTAGCACAAACCGTGTTTGATTTAGAGTTCCAACTACATGTATCCATATAGGAGAAAACAGAGTGAAACCTAAAAATTAAAACTGTTACTGCCAACGAACGGTTTAATCTAGAAGAACGAAATATGGTGAGCCAAGTGGGATTGGGGTACTGATCATTACCTGAAAGTGTCATCAAGATTGGGTGAAAAAATGTGTGCTGAGATTTCAGGAAACTCGTAGTTTTTTGGAAGCTTGGCAACCACTTTCCATGAAAGGGATTTGCGCCAATCTCTGCTTAGAGCTACATCAATAGGAAACAAACCATAGAGATAGAACTTGGAACTACTTTCTTGTGTCAAGTTTCAAAGAGCTAGCACAATCCGTGTTTGATTTAGAGTTCCAACTACATGTATCCATATAGGAGAAAACAGAGTGAAACCTAAAAATTAGAACTGTTACAGCCAAAGATCAGTTTAACCTAGAAGAACAAAATTTGGAATGAAAAGTTGGATTGGGGTACTGATCATTACCTGAAAGTGTCATCAAGATTGGGTGAAAAAATGTGTGCTGAGATTTCAGGAAACTCGTAGTTTTTTGGAAGCTTGGCAAACCCTTTCCATGAAAGTGATTTGCGCCAGTCTCTGCTTAGTGCTACATCAAAAGGAAACAAATCATAAAGATAGAACTTGGAACTACTTTATTGTGACAAGTTTCAAGGAGCTAGCACAAACCGTGTTTGATTTAGAGTTCCAACTACATGTATCCATATAGGAGAAAACAGAGTGAAACCTAAAAATTAAAACTGTTACTTCCAAAGATCAGTTTAACCTAGAAGAACGAAATTTGGTGGGAAAAGTTGGATTGGGGTACTGATTATTACCTGAATGTGTCATCAAGTTTGGGTGAAAAAATGTGTGCTGAGATTTCACGAAACTCGTAGTTTTTTGGAAGCTTGGCAACCCCTTTCCATGAAAGCGATTTGCTCCAGTCTCTGCTTAGGGCTACATCAATAGGAAACAAACCATAGAGATAGAACTTGGAACTACTTGATTGTGTCAAGTTTCAAAGAGCTAGCACAAACCGTGTTTGATTTAGAGTTCCAACTACATGTATCCATATAGGAGAAAACAGAGTGAAACCTAAAAATTAAAACTGTTACCGCCAAAGATTGGTTTAACCTAGAAGAACAAAATTTGGTGAGAAAAGTGGGATTGGTGTACTGATCATTACCTGAAACTGTCATCAAGATTGGGTGAAAAAATATGTGCTGAGATTTCAGGAAACTCGTAATTTTTTGGAAGCTTGGCAACCCCTTTCCATGAAAGGGATTTCCACCCATGTCTGCTTAGGGCTACATCAATAGTACACAAACCATAGAGATAGAACTTGGAACTACTTGATTGTGTCAAGTTTCAAAGAGCTAGCACAAATCGTGTTTGATTTAGAGTTCCAACTACATGAATCCATAAAAAGAAAACAGAGTTAAACCTAAAAATTTAAACTGTTACTGCCAACGATCGGTTTAACCTAGAAGAACGAAATTTGGTGAGCCAAGTGAGATTGGGGTACTGATCATTACCTGAAAGTGTCATCAAGAATGGGTAAAAAATGTGTGCTGAGATTTCAGGAAACTCGTAGTTTTTTGGAAGCTTGGCAACCCCTTTCCATGAAAGTGATTTGCGCCAGTCTCTGCTTAGGGCTACATCAATAGGAAGCAAACCATAGAGATAGAACTTGGAACTACTTTATTGTGTCAAATTTCAAAGAGCTAGCACAAACCGTGTTTGATTTAGAGTTCCAACTACATGTATCCATGTAGGAGAAAACAGAGTGAAACCTAAAAATTAAAACTGTTACTGCCAAAGATCGGTTTAACCTAGAAGAACGAAATTTGGTGAGAAAATTTGGATTGGGGTACTGATCATTACCTGAAAGTGTCATCAAGATTGGGTGAAAAAATGTGTGCTGAGATTTCACGAAACTCGTAGTTTTTTGGAAGCTTGGCAACCCCTTTCCATGAAAGCGATTTGCTCCAGTCTCTGCTTAGTGCTACATCAATAGGAAACAAACCATAGAGATAGAACTTGGAACTCCTTTATTGTGTCAAGTTTCAAAGAGCTAGCACAAACCGTGTTTGATTTACAGTTCCAACTACAGGTATCCATATAGGAGAAAACAGAGTGAAACCTAAAAATTAAAACTGTTACTGCCAACGATCGGTTTAATCTAGAAGAACGAAATTTGGTGAGCCAAGTGGGATTGGGTACTGATCATTACCTGAAAGTGTCATCAAATTTGGCGAAAAAATGTTTGCTGATATTTCACGAAACTCGTAGTTTTTTGGAAGCTTCGCATCCCCTTTCCATGAAAGTGATTTGCGCCAGTCTCTGCTTAGTGCTACATCAAAAGGAAACAAATCATAAAGATAGAACTTGGAACTACTTTATTGTGTCAAGTTTCAAAGAGCTAGCACAAACCGTGTTTGATTTACAGTTCCAACTACATGTATCCATATAGGAGAAAACAGAGTGAAACCTAAAAATTAAAACTTTTACTGCCAACGAACGGTTCAACCTAGAAGAACGAAATTTGGTGAGCCAAGTGGGATTGGGGTACTGATCATTACCTGAAAGTGTCATGAAGATTGGGTGAAAAAATGTGTGCTGAGATTTCAGGAAACTCGTAGTTTTTTGGAAGCTTGGCAACCCCTTTCCATGAAAGGGATTTGCACCAGTGTCTGCTTAGTGCTACATCAATAGGAAACATAGAATAGAGATAGAACTTGGAACTACTGTATTGTGTCAAGTTTCAAAGAGCTAGCAAAATCCGTGTTTGATTTAGAGTTCCAACTACATGTATCCATATAGGAGAAAACAGAGTGAAACCTAAAAATTAAAACTGTTACAGCCAAAGATCAGTTTAACCTAGAAGAACAAAATTTGGATTGAAAAGTTGGATTGGGGTACTGATCATTACCTGAAAGTGTCATCAAGATTGGGTGAAAAAATGTGTGCTGAGATTTCAGGAAACTCGTAGTTTTTTGGAAGCTTGGCAACCCCTTTCCATGAAAGGGATTTGCACCAGTGTCTGCTTAGGGCTACATCAATAGGAAACAAACCATAGAGATAGAACTTGGAACTACTTGATTGTGTCAAGTTTCAAAGAGCTAGCACAAACCGTGTTTGATTTAGAGTTCCAACTACATGAATCCATAAAAGAGAAAACAGAGTGAAACCTAAAAGTTTAAACTGTTACTGCCAACGATCGGTTTAACCTAGAAGAACGAAATTTGGTCAGCCAAGTGGGATTGGGTACTGATCATTACCTGAAAGTGTCATCAAGATTGGGTGAAAAAATGTGTGCTGAGATTTCACGAAACTCGTAGTTTTTCGGAAGCTTGGCAACCCCTTTCCATGAAAGTGATTTGCGCCAGTCTCTGCTTAGGGGTACATGAATAGGAAACAAACCATAGAGATAGAACTTGGAACTACTTGACTGTGTCAAGTTTCAAAGAGCTAGCACAATCCGTGTTTGATTTAGAGTTCCAAGTACATGTATCCATATAGGAGAAAACAGAGTGAAACCTAAAAATTAAAACTGTTACTGCCAAAGATCAGTTTAACCTAGAAGAACGAAATTTGGTGAGCCATGTGGGATTGGGGTACTGATCATTACCTGAAAGTGTCATCAAGATTGGGTGAAAAAATATGTGCTGAGATTTCAGGAAACTCGTAGTTTTTTGGAAGCTTGGCAACCCCTTTCCATGAAAGTGATTTGCGCCAGTCTCTGCTTAGTGCTACATCAAAAGGAAACAAATCATAAAGATAGAACTTGGAACTACTTTATTGTGACAAGTTTCAAAGAGCTAGCACAAACCGTGTTTGATTTAGAGTTCCAAGTACATGTATCCGTATAGGAGAAAACAGAGTGAAACCTAAAAATTTAAACTGTTACTGCCAAAGATCGGTTTAACCTAGAAGAACGAAATTTGGTGGGAAAAGTTGGATTGGGGTACTGATCATTACCTGAATGTGTCATCAAGATTGGGTGAAAAAATGTGTGCTGAGATTTCACGAAACTCGTAGTTTTTTGGAAGCTTGGCAACCCCTTTCCATGAAAACGATTTGCTCCAGTCTCTGCTTAGGGCTACATCAATAGGAAACAAACCATAGAGATAGAACTTGGAACTACTTGATTGTGTCAAGTTTCAAAGAGCTAGCACAAACCGTGTTTGATTTAGAGTTCCAACTACATGTATCCATATAGGAGAAAACAGAGTGAAACCTAAAAATTAAAACTGTTACCGCCAAAGATTGGTTTAACCTAGAAGAACAAAATTTGGTGAGAAAAGTGGGATTGGTGTACTGATCATTACCTAAAAGTGTCATCAAGATTGGGTGAAAAAATGTGTGCTGAGATTTCAGGAAACTCGTAGTTTTTTGGAAGCTTGGCAACCCCTTTCCATGAAAGGGATTTGCACCAGTGTCAGCTTAGGGCTACATCAATAGGAAACAAACCATAGAGATAGAACTTGGAACTACTTGATTGTGTCAAGTTTCAAAGAGCTAGCACAAACCGTCTTTGATTTAGAGTTCCAACTACATGTATCCATATAGGAGAAAACAGAGTGAAACCTAAAAATTAAAACTGTTACTGCCAACGAACGGTTTAACCTAGAAGAACGAAATTTGGTGAGTCAAGTGGCATTGGGGTACTGATCATTACCTGAAAGTGTCATGAAACTGGGTGAAAAAATGTGTGCTGATATTTCAGGAAACTCGTAGTTTTTTGGAAGCTTGGCAACCCCTTTCCATGAAAGTGATTTGCGCCAATCTCTGCTTAGAGCTACATCAATAGGATACAAACCATAGAGAAAGAACTTGGAACTACTTTATTGCGTCAAGTTTCAAAGAGCTAGCAAAAACCGTGTTTGATTTAGAGTTCCAACTACAGGTATCCATATAGGAGAAAAGAGAGTGAAACCTAAAAATTAAAACTCTTACTGCCAACGATCGTTTTAACCTAGAAGAACAAAATTTGGTGAGCCAAGTGGGATTGGGGTACTGATCATTACATGAAAATGTCATCAATATTGGGTGAAAAAATGTGTGCAGAGATTTCAGGAAACTCGTAGTTTTTGGAAGCTTGGCAACCCCTTTCCATGAAAGTGATTTGCGCCAGTCTCTGCTTAGGGCTACATCAATAGGCAACAAACCATAGAGATAGAACTTGGAACTACTTGACTGTGTCAAGTTTCAAAGAGCTAGCACAAACCGTGTTTGATTTAGAGTTCCAACTACATGTATCCATATAGGAGAAAACAGAGTGAAACCTAAAAATTAAAACTGGAACTGGGAACCTACGGTTTAACCTAGAACAACGAAATTTGGTGACCCAAGTCGGATTGGCTTACTGATCATTACCTGAAAGTGTCATCAAGATTGTTTGAAAAAATGTGTACTGAGATTTCAGGAAACTCGTAGTTTTCTGGAAGCTTGGCAACCCCTTTCCATGAAAGTGATTTGTGCCAGTCTCTGCTTAGGGCTACATCAATAAGAAACAAAAAATAGAGATAGAACTTGGAAGTACTTGATTGTGTCAAGTTTCAAAGAGCTAGCACAAACCTTGTTTGATTTAGAGTTCCAACTACATGTATCCATATAGGAGAAAACAGAGAGAAACCTAAAAATTAAAACTGTTACTGACAACGAATGGTTTAACCTAGAAAAACGAAATTTGGTGAGCCAAGTGGGATTGGGGTACTGATGATTACCTGAAAGCGTCATCAAGATTGGGTGAAAATATGTGTGCTAAGATTTCAGGAAACTCGTAGTTTTTTGGAAGCTTGGCAACCACTTTCTATGAAAGTGATTTGCGCCAGTCTCTGCTTACGGCTAGATCAATAGGAAACAAACCATAGAGTTAGAACTTGGAACTACTTGATTGTGTCAAGTTTCAAAGAGCTAGCACAAACCGTGTTTGATTTAGAGTTCCAACTACATGTATCCATATAGGAGAAGACAGAGTGAAACCTAAAAATTAAAACTGTTACTGCCAACGAACGGTTCAACCTAGAAGAACGAAATTTGGTGAGCCAAGTGGGAATGGGGTACTGATCATTACCTGAAAGTGTCATGAATATTGGGTGAAAAATGTGTGCTGAGATTTCAGGAAACTCGTAGTTTTTTGGAAGCTTGGCAACCCCTTTCCATGAAAGTGATTTGTGCCAGTCTCTGCTTACGGCTACATCAATAGGAAACAAACCATAGAGATAGAACTTGGACCTACATTATTGTGTCAAGTTTCAAAGAGCTAGCACAAACCTTGTTTGATTTAGAGTTCCAACTACATGTATCCTTATAGGAGAAAACAAAGTGAAACCTAAAAATTCAAACTGTTACTGCCAACGAATGGTTTAACCTAGAAAAACGAAATTTGGTGAGCCAAGTGGGATTGGGGTACTGATGATTACCTGAAAATGTCATCAAGATTGGGTGAAAATATGTGTGCTGAGATTTCAGGAAACTCGTAGTTTTTTGGAAGCTTGGCAACCCCTTTCAATGAAAGTGATTTGCGCCAGTCTCTGCTTAGGGCTAGATCAATAGGAAAGAAACCATAGAGATAGAACTTGGAAATACTTGATTGTGTCAAGTTTCAAAGAGCTAGCACAAACCGTTTTTGATTTAGAGTTCCAAATACATGTATCCATATAAGAGAAAACAGAGTGAAACCTAAAATTTAAAACTGTTACTGCCAACGAAGGGTTTAACCTAGAAGAACGAAATTTGGTGAGCCAAGTGGGATTGGCTTACTTATCATTACCTGAAACTGTCATCAAGATTGTGTGAAAAAATGTGTGCTGAGATTTCAGGAAACCTGTAGTTTTTTAGAAGCTTGGCAAGCCCTTTCCATGAAAGTGATTTGCGCCAGTCTCTGCTTAGGGCTACATCAATAGGAAACAAACCATAGAGATAGAACTTGGAACTACTTTATTGTGTCAAGTTGCAAAGAGCTAGCACAAACCGTGTTTGATTTAGAGTTCCAACTACATGTACCCTTATAGGAGACAAAAGAGTGAAACCTAAAATTTTAAACTGTTACTGACAATGAACGGTTTAAGCTAGAACAACGAAATATGGTGAGCCATGTGGGATTGGGGTCCTGATCATTACCTGAAAGTGTCATCAAGATTGGGTGAAAAAATGTATGCTGAGATTTCATGAAACTCGTAGTTTTTTGGAAGCTTGGCAACCCCTTTCCATGAAAGTGATTTGTGCAAGTCTCTGCTTAGGGCTACATCAATAGGAAACAAACCATAGAGATAGATCTTGGAACTACTTTATTTTGTCAAGTTGCAAAGAGCTAGCACAAACCGTGTTTGATTTAGAGTTCCAACTACGTGTATCCATATAGGAGAAAACAGAGTGAAACCTAAAAATTTAAACTGTTACTGCCAATGAACGGTTTAACCTAGAACAACGAAATATGCTGAGCCAAGCGGGATTTGGGTACTGATCATTACCAGAAAGTGATATCAAGATTGGGTGAAAAATTGTGTGCTGAGATTTCTAGGAAACTCGTAGTTTTTTGGAAGCTTGGCAACCCCTTTCCATGAAAGTGATTTGCGCCAGTCTCTGCTTAGGGCTACATCAATAGGAAACAAACCATAGAGATAGAACTTGGAACTATTTATTGTGTCAAGTTGCAAAGAGCTAGCACAAACCGTGTTTGATTTAGAGTTCCAACTACGTGTATCCATATAGGAGACAACAGAGTGACACCTAAAAATTTAAACTTTTACTGACAATAAACGGTTTAAACTAGAACAACGAAATATGGTGAGCCAAGTGGGATTGGGGTACTGATCATTACCTGAAAGTGTCATCAAGATTGGGTGAAAAAATGTATGCTGAGATTTCATGAAACTCGTAGTTTTTTGGAAGCTTGGCAACCCCTTTCCATGAAAGTGATTTGTTCAAGTCTCTGCTTAGGGCTACATCAATAGGAAACAAACCATAGAGATAGATCTTGGAACTACTTTATTTTGTCAAGTTGCAAAGAGCTAGCACAAACCGTGTTTGATTTAGAGTTCCAACTACGTGTATCCATATAGGAGAAAACAGAGTGAAACCTAAAAATTAAAACTGTTACTGCCAACGAATGATTTAATCTAGAAGAACATAATTTGGTGAGCCAAGTGGGATTGGGGTACTGATCATTACCTGAAAGTGTTATAAAGATTGGGTGAAAAAATGTGTGCTGAGATTTCAGGAAACTCGTAGTTTTTGGAAGCTTGGCAACCCCTTTCAATGAAAGTGATTTGCGCCAGTCTCTGCTTAGGGCTACATCAATAGGAAACAGACCATAGAGATATAACTTGGAACTACTTGATTGTGTCAAGTTTCAAAGAGCTAGCACAAACCGTGTTTGATTTAGAGTTCCAACTAAATGTATCCATGTAGGAGAAAACAGAGTGAAACCTAAAAATTAAAACTGTTACTGCCAACGAACGGTTTAACCTAGAAGAACGAAATTTGGTGAGTCAAGTGGGATTGGGGTACTGATCATTACCTGAATGTGTCATCAAGATTGGGTGAAAAAATGTGTGCTGAGATTTCACGAAACTCGTAGTTTTTTGTAAGCTTGGCAACCCCTTTCCATGAAAGTGATTTGCGCCAGTCTCTGCTTAGGGCTACATCAATAGGAAACAAACGATAGAGATAGAAGTTGGAACTACTTGATTGTGTCAAGTTTCAAAGAGTTAGCACAAACCGTGTTTGATTTAGAGTTCCAACTACATGTATCCGTATAGCAGAAAACAGAGTGAAAGCTAAAATTTAAACTGTTACTGCCAACGAACGGTTTAAACTAGAAGAACGAAATTTGGTGAGCCAAGTGGGATTGGGGTACTAATCATTACCTGAAAGAGTCCTCAACATTGGTGAAAAAATGTGTGATGAGATTTCAGGAAACTCGTAGTTTTTTGGAAGATTGGCAACCCCTTTCCATGAAAGTGATTTGCGCCAGTCTCTGCTTAGAGCTACATCAATAGGGAACAAACCATAGAGATAGAACTTGGAACTACTTGACTGGGTCAAGTTTCAAAGAGCTAGCACAAACCGTGTTTGATTTAGAATTCCAACTTCATGTATCAATATAGGAGAAAACAGAGTGAAACCTAAAAATTAAAACTGCTACTGCCAACAAAATTTTAACCTAGAAGAACAAAGTTTTGTGTGCCAAAGTTATTGGGGTACTGATCATTACACGAAAGTGTCAAAAAGATTGGGTGAAAAAATGTTTGCTGAGATTTCAGGAAACTCGTAGTTTTTTGAAACTTGGCAACCCCTTTCCATGAAAGTGATTTGCGCTAGTCTCTGCTTAGGGCTACATCAATAGGAAACAAACCATAGAGATAGAACTTGGAACTACTTGATTGTGTCAAGTTTCAAAGGGCTAGCACAAACCGTGTTTGATTTAGAGGTCCAACTACATGTATCCATATAAGAAAACAGAGTGAAACCTAAAAATTAAAACTGTTACTGCCAACGAATGGTTTAACCTAGAAGAACAAAATTTGGTGAGCCAAGTGGGATTGGGGTACTTATGATTTCCTGAAAGTGTCATCAAGATTGGGTGAAAAAATGTGTGCTCAGATTTCAGGCAACTCGTAGTTTTTGGAAGCTTGGCAACCCCTTTCCATGAAAGTGATTTGCGCCAGTCTCTGCTTAGGGCTACATCAATAGGAAACAAACCATAGAGATAGAACTTGGAACTACTTGACTGTGTCAAGTTTCAAGGAGCTAGCACAAACCGTGTTGATTTAGAGTTCCAACTGCCTGTATCCATATAGGAGAAAACAGTGAAACCTAAAAATTAAAACTGTTACTGACAACGAACGGTTTAACCTAGAAGAACGAAATTTGGTGAGCCAAGTGGGATTGGGGTACTGATCAATACCTGAAAGTGTCATCAAGATTGGGTGAAAAAATGTGTGCTGAGATTTCAGGAAACTCGTAGTTTTTTGGAAGCTTGGCAACCCCTTTCCATGAAAGTGATTTGCGCAAGTCTCTGCTTAGGGCTACATCAATATGTAACAGGCCATAAAGATAGAACTTGGATCTACTTTATTGTGTCTAGTTTCAAAGAGCTAGCACAAACCGTGTTTGATTTAGAGTTCCAACTACATATATCCATATAGAAGAAAACAGAGTGAAACCTAAAAATTAAAACTGTTACTGCAAACGATCGTTTAACCTAGAAGAATGAAATTTGGTGAGCCAAGTGGGATTGGGGTACTGATCATTACCTGAAAGGGTCATCAATATTGGGTGAAAAAATGTGTGCTGAGATTTCTGGAAACTCGTAGTTTTTTGGAAGCTTGGCAACCCCTTTCCATGTAAGTGATTTGCGCCAGTCTCTGCTGAGGGCTACATCAATAGGAAACAAACCATAGAGATAGAACTTGTAACTACTTGACTGTGTCAAGTTTCAAGGAGCTAGCACAAACCGTGTTTGATTTAGAGTTCCAACTACATGTATCCGTATAGCAGAAAACAGAGTGAAAGCTAAAATTTAAAACTGTTACTGCCAATGAATGGTTTAACCTAGAAGAACGAAATTTGGTGAGCCAAGTGGGATTGGCTTACTGATCATTACCTGAAAGTGTCATCAATTGGGTGAAAAAATGTGTGCTGAGATTTCAGGAAACTCGTAGTTTTTTGGAAGATTGGCAACCCCTTTCCATGAAAGTGATTTGCGCAAGTCTCTGCTTAGGGCTACATCAATAGGAAACAAACCATAGAGATAGAAGTTGGAACTACTTTATTGTGTCAAGTTTCAAAGAGCTAGGTCAAACCGAGTTTGATTTAGAGTTCCAACTACATGTATCCGTATAGGAGAAAACAGTGAAACCTAAAAATTAAAACTGTTACTGTCAACGAGCTGTTTAACCTAGAAGAATGAAATTTGGTGAGCCAAGTGGGACTGGGGTACTGATCAACCTGAAAGTGTCATCAAGATTGGGTGAAAAAATGTGTGCTGAGATTTCAGGAAACTCGTAGTTTTTGGAAGCTTGGCAACCCCTTTCCATGAAAGTGATTTGCGCAAGTCTCCTTAGGGCTACATCAATAGGAAACAAACCATAGAGCTAGAACTTGGAACTACTTGATTGTGTCAAGTTTAAAAGAGCTAGCACAAACCGTCTTTGATTTAGAGTTCTAACTACATGTATCCATATAGGAGAAAACAGAGTGAAACCTAAAAATTAAAACTGTTACTGCCAACGAACGGTTTAATCTAGAACAATGAAATTTGATGAGCCAAGTGGGATTGGGGTACTGATCATTACCTGAAAGTGTCATCAAGATTAGGTGAAGAAATATGTGCTGAGAATTCAGGAAACTCGTTGTTTTTGGAAACCTTGGCAACCCCTTTTTATGAATGTGATTTGCACCAGTCTCTGCTTAGGGCTACATCAATAGGAAACAAACCATAGAGATAGAACTTGGAACTACTTGATTGTTCAAGTTTCAAAGAGCTAGCACAAACCGCCTTTGATTTAGAGTTCCAACTACATGTATCCATATAGGAGAAAACAGAGTGAAACCTAAAAATTTAAACTGTTACTGCCAACGAACGGTTTAACCTAGAACAACGAAATTTGGTGAGCCAATTGGGATTGTGGTACTGATCATTACCTGAAAGTGTCATCAAGATTGGTGAAAAAAATGTGTGATGAGATTTCAGGAAACTCGTAGTTTTTTGGAAGATTGGCTACCCCTTTCCATGAAAGTGATTTGCGCCAGATTGTGCTTAGGCCTACATCAATAGGAAACAAACCATAGAGCTAGAACTTGGAACTACTTGATAGTGTCCAGTTTGCAAGAGCTAGCACAAACCGTATTTGATTTAGATTTCCAACTACATGTATCCGTATAGGAGAAAACAGAGTGAAACCTAAAAATTAAAACTGTTACTGCCAACGAAAGGTTTAACCTAGAAGAACGAAATTTGGTGAGCCAAGTGGGATTGGGGTACTGATGATTACCTGAAAGTGTCATCAAGATTGGGTGAAAAAATGTGTGCTGAGGTTTCAGGAAACTCGTATTTTTTTGGAAGCTTGGCAACCCATTTTCATGAAAGTGATTTGCGCCAGTCTCTGCTTAGGGCTACATCAATAGGAAACAGACCATAGAGATATAACTTGGAACTACTTGATTGTGTCAAGTTTCAAAGAGCTAGCACAAACCCTGTTTGATTTAGAGTTCCAACTACATGTATCCATATAGGAGAAAACAGAGAGAAACCTAAAAATTAAAACTGTTACTGCCAACGAACGGTTTAACCTAGAAGAACGAAATTTGGTGAGCCAAGTGGGATTGGTGTACTGATCATTACCTGAAAGTGTCATCAAGATTGGGTGAAAAAATGTGTGCTGAGATTTCACGAAACTCGTAGTTTTTTGGAAGCTTGGCAACCCCTTTCCATGAAAGCGATTTGCTCCAGTCTCTGCTTACTGCTACATCAATAGGAAACAAACCATAGAGATAGAACTTGGAACTACTTGATTGTGTCAAGTTTCAAAGAGCTAGCACAAACCGTGTTTGATTTACAGTTCCAACTACAGGTATCCATATAGGAGAAAACAGAGTGAAACCTAAAAATTAAAACTGTTACTGCCAACGATCGTTTTAATCTAGAAGAACGAAATTTGGTGAGCCAAGTGGGATTGGGTACTGATCATTACCTGAAAGTGTCATCAAATTGGGCGAAAAAATGTTTGCTGATATTTCACGAAACTCGTAGTTTTTTGGAAGCTTCTCATCCCCTTTCCATGAAAGTGATTTGCGCCAGTCTCTGCTTAGGGCTACATCAATAGGAAACAAACCATAGAGATAGAACTTGGAACTACTTTATTGTGTGAAGTTTCAAAGAGCTAGCACAAACCGTGTTTGATTTAGAGTTCCAACTACATGTATCCATATAGGAGAAAACAGAGTGAAACCTAAAAATTAAAACTGTTACTGCCAACGAACAGTTTAACCTACAAGAACGAAATTTGGTGAGTCAAGTGGCATTGGGGTACTGATCATTACCTGAAAGTGTCATGAAACTGGGTGAAAAAATGTGTGCTGAGATTTCAGGAAACTCGTAGTTTTGGAAGCTTGGCAACCCCTTTCCATGAAAGTGATTTGCGCCAGTCTCTGCTTAGGGCTACATCAATAGGAAACAAACCATAGAGATAGAACTTGGAACTACTTGACTGTGTCAAGTTTCAAAGAGCTAACACAAACCGTGTTTGATTTAGAGTTCCAAATACATGAATCCATAAAGGAGAAAACAGAGTTAAACCTAAAAATTTAAACTGTTACTGCCAACGATCGGTTTAACCTAGAAGAACGAAATTTGGTGAGCCAAGTGGGATTGGGGTACTGATCATTACCTGAAAGTGTCATCAAGAATGGGTAAAAAATGTGTGCTGAGATTTCAGGAAACTCATAGTTTTTTGAAAGCTTGGCAACCCCTTTCCATGAAAGTGATTTGCGCCAGTCTCGGCTTAGGGCTACATCAATAGGAAGCAAACCATAGAGATAGAACTTGGAACTACTTTATTGTGTCAAGTTTCAAAGAGCTAGCACAAACCGTGTTTGATTTACAGTTCCAACTACATGTATCCATATAGGAGAAAACAGAGTGAAACCTAAAAATTAAAACTTTTACTGCCAACGAACGGTTCAACCTAGAAGAACGAAATTTGGTGAGCCAAGTGGGATTGGGGTACTGATCATTACCTGAAAGTGTCATGAAGATTGGGTGAAAAAATGTGTGCTGAGATTTCAGGAAACTCATAGTTTTTTGGAAGCTTGGCAACCCCTTTCCATGAAAGGGATTTGCGCCAGTGTCTGCTTAGGGCTACATCAATAGGAAACATAGAATAGAGATAGAAATTGGAACTACTGAATTGTGTCAAGTTTCAAAGAGCTAGCACAATCCGTGTTTGATTTAGAGTTCCAACTACATGTATCCATATAGGAGAAAACAGAGTGAAACCTAAAAATTAAAACTGTTACAGCCAAAGATCAGTTTAACCTAGAAGAACAAAATTTGGATTGAAAAGTTGGATTGGGGTACTGATCATTACCTGAAAGTGTCATCAAGATTGGGTGAAAAAATGTGTGCTGAGATTTCAGGAAACTCGTAGTTTTTTGGAAGCTTGGCAACCCCTTTCCATGAAAGGGATTCGCACCAGTGTCTGCTTAGGGCTACATCAATAGGAAACAAACCATAGAGATAGAACTTGGAACTACTTGATTGTGTCAAGTTTCAAAGAGCTAGCACAAACCGTGTTTGATTTAGAGTTCCAACTACATGAATCCATAAAAGAGAAAACAGAGTGAAACCTAAAATTTAAACTGTTACTGTCAACGATCGGTTTAACCTAGAAGAACGAAATTTGGTGAGCCAAGTGGGATTGGGTACTGATCATTACCTGAAAGTGTCATCAAGATTGGGTGAAAAAATGTGTGCTGAGATTTCACGAAACTCGTAGTTTTTCGGAAGCTTGGCAACCCCTTTACATGAAAGTGATTTGCGCCAGTCTCTGCTTAGGGCTACATCAATAGGAAACAAAGAATATAGATAGAACTTGGAACTACTTTATTGTGTCAAGTTTCAAAGAGCTAGCACAAACCGTGTTTGATTTAGAGTTCCAACTACATGTATCCATATAGGAGAAAACAGAGTGAAACTTAAAAATTAAAACTATTACTGCCAACGAACGGTTTAACCTAGAAGAACGAAATTTGGTGAGCCAAGTGGGAGTGGGGTACTGATCATTACCTGAAAGTGTCATCAATATTGGGTGAAAAAATGTGTGATGAGATTTCAGGAAACTCGTAGTTTTTTGGAAGCTTGGCAACCCCTTTCCATGAAAGTGATTTGTGCCAGTCTCTGCTTAGGGCTACATCAGTAGGAAACAAACCACAGAGATAGAAGTTGGAACTAATTTATTGTGTCAAATTTCAAAGAGCTAGGTCAAACTGAGTTTGATTTAGAGTTCCAACTACATGTATCCATATAGGAGAAAACAGAGTGAAACCTAAAAATTAAAACTGTTACTGCCAACGAACGGTTTAACCTAGAAGAATGAAATTTGGTGAGCCAAGTGGGATTTGGGTACTGATCATTACCTGAAAGTGTCATCAAGATTGGGTGAAAAAATGTATGCTGAAATTTCACGAAACTCGTAGTTTTTTGGAAGCTTGGTAACCCCTTTCCATGAAAGTGATTTGCGCCAGTCTCTGCTTAGGGCTACATCAATAGGAAAAAGACCGTAGAGAAAGAATTTAAATCTACTTTATTGTGTCAAGTTTCAAAAGCTAGCACAAACTGTGTTTGATTTTGAGTTCCAACTACATTTATCTGTATAGGAGAAAACAGTGAAACCGAAAAATTAAAACTGTTACTGCAAACGAACGGTTTAATCTAGAAGAACATAATTTGGTGAGCCAAGTGGGATTGGGGTACTGATCATTACCTGAAAGTGTTATAAAGATTGGGTGAAAAAATGTGTGCTGAGATTTCAGGAAACTCGTAGTTTTTGGAAGCTTGGCAACCCCTTTCAATGAAAGTGATTTGCGCCAGTCTCTGCTTAGGGCTACATCAATAGGAAACAGACCATAGAGATATAACTTGGAACTACTTGATTGTGTCAAGTTTCAAAGAGCTAGCACAAACCGTGTTTGATTTAGAGTTCCAACTAAATGTATCCATGTAGGAGAAAACAGAGTGAAACCTAAAAATTAAAACTGTTACTGCCAACGAACGGTTTAACCTAGAAGAACGAAATTTGGTGAGTCAAGTGGGATTGGGGTACTGATCATTACCTGAATGTGTCATCAAGATTGGGTGAAAAAATGTGTGCTGAGATTTCACGAAACTCGTAGTTTTTTGTAAGCTTGGCAACCCCTTTCCATGAAAGTGATTTGCGCCAGTCTCTGCTTAGGGCTACATCAATAGGAAACAAACGATAGAGATAGAAGTTGGAACTACTTGATTGTGTCAAGTTTCAAAGAGCTAGCACAAACCGTGTTTGATTTAGAGTTCCAACTACATGTATCCGTATAGCAGAAAACAGAGTGAAAGCTAAAATTTAAACTGTTACTGCCAACGAACGGTTTAAACTAGAAGAACGAAATTTGGTGAGCCAAGTGGGATTGGGGTACTAATCATTACCTGAAAGAGTCCTCAACATTGGTGAAAAAATGTGTGATGAGATTTCAGGAAACTCGTAGTTTTTTGGAAGATTGGCAACCCCTTTCCATGAAAGTGATTTGCGCCAGTCTCTGCTTAGAGCTACATCAATAGGGAACAAACCATAGAGATAGAACTTGGAACTACTTGACTGGGTCAAGTTTCAAAGAGCTAGCACAAACCGTGTTTGATTTAGAATTCCAACTTCATGTATCAATATAGGAGAAAACAGAGTGAAACCTAAAAATTAAAACTGTTACTGCCAACAAACTTTTTAACCTAGAAGAACAAAGTTTTGTGTGCCAAAGTTATTGGGGTACTGATCATTACACGAAAGTGTCAAAAAGATTGGGTGAAAAAATGTTTGCTGAGATTTCAGGAAACTCGTAGTTTTTTGAAGCTTGGCAACCCCTTTCCATGAAAGTGATTTGCGCTAGTCTCTGCTTAGGGCTACATCAATAGGAAACAAACCATAGAGATAGAACTTGGAACTACTTGATTGTGTCAAGTTTCAAAGGGCTAGCACAAACCGTGTTTGATTTAGAGGTCCAACTACATGTATCCATGTAGGAGAAAACAGAGTGAAACCTAAAAATTAAAACTGTTACTGCCAACGAACGGTTTAACCTAGAAGAACGAAATTTGGTGAGCCAAGTGGGATTGGGGTACTGATCATTACCTGAAAGTGTCATCAAGATTGGGTGAAAAAATGTGTGCTGAGATTTCAAGAAACTCGTAGTTTTATGGAAGCTTGGCAACCCCTTTCCATGAAAGTGATTTGCGCCAGTCTCTGCTTAGGTCTACATCAATAGGAAACAAACCATAGAGATAGAACTTGGAACTACTTGATTGTGTCAAGATTCAAAGAGCTTGCACAAACCCTGTTTGATTTAGAGTTCCAACTACATGTATCCATATAAGAAAACAGAGTGAAACCTAAAAATTAAAACTGTTACTGCCAACGAACGGTTTAACCTAGAAGAACAAAATTTGGTGAGCCAAGTGGGATTGGGGTACTTATGATTTCCTGAAAGTGTCATCAAGATTGGGTGAAAAAATGTGTGCTCAGATTTCAGGCAACTCGTAGTTTTGGAAGCTTGGCAACCCCTTTCCATGAAAGTGATTTGCGCCAGTCTCTGCTTAGGGCTACATCAATAGGAAACAAACCATAGAGATAGAACTTGGAACTACTTGACTGTGTCAAGTTTCAAAGAGCTAACACAAACCGTGTTTGATTTAGAGTTCCAAATACATGAATCCATAAAGGAGAAAACAGAGTTAAACCTAAAAATTTAAACTGTTACTGCCAACGATCGGTTTAACCTAGAAGAACGAAATTTGGTGAGCCAAGTCGGATTGGGGTACTGATCATTACCTGAAAGTGTCATCAAGAATGGGTAAAAAATGTGTGCTGAGATTTCAGGAAACTCATAGTTTTTTGAAAGCTTGGCAACCCCTTTCCATGAAAGTGATTTGCGCCAGTCTCTGCTTAGGGCTACATCAATAGGAAGCAAACCATAGAGATAGAACTTGGAACTACTTTATTGTGTCAAGTTTCAAAGAGCTAGCACAAACCGTGTTTGATTTACAGTTCCAACTACATGTATCCATATAGGAGAAAACAGAGTGAAACCTAAAAATTAAAACTTTTACTGCCAACGAACGGTTCAACCTAGAAGAACGAAATTTGGTGAGCCAAGTGGGATTGGGGTACTGATCATTACCTGAAAGTGTCATGAAGATTGGGTGAAAAAATGTGTGCTGAGATTTCAGGAAACTCATAGTTTTTTGGAAGCTTGGCAACCCCTTTCCATGAAAGGGATTTGCGCCAGTGTCTGCTTAGGGCTACATCAATAGGAAACATAGAATAGAGATAGAAATTGGAACTACTGAATTGTGTCAAGTTTCAAAGAGCTAGCACAATCCGTGTTTGATTTAGAGTTCCAACTACATGTATCCATATAGGAGAAAACAGAGTGAAACCTAAAAATTAAAACTGTTACAGCCAAAGATCAGTTTAACCTAGAAGAACAAAATTTGGATTGAAAAGTTGGATTGGGGTACTGATCATTACCTGAAAGTGTCATCAAGATTGGGTGAAAAAATGTGTGCTGAGATTTCAGGAAACTCGTAGTTTTTTGGAAGCTTGGCAACCCCTTTCCATGAAAGGGATTCGCACCAGTGTCTGCTTAGGGCTACATCAATAGGAAACAAACCATAGAGATAGAACTTGGAACTACTTGATTGTGTCAAGTTTCAAAGAGCTAGCACAAACCGTGTTTGATTTAGAGTTCCAACTACATGAATCCATAAAAGAGAAAACAGAGTGAAACCTAAAAATTTAAACTGTTACTGTCAACGATCGGTTTAACCTAGAAGAACGAAATTTGGTGAGCCAAGTGGGATTGGGTACTGATCATTACCTGAAAGTGTCATCAAGATTGGGTGAAAAAATGTGTGCTGAGATTTCACGAAACTCGTAGTTTTTCGGAAGCTTGGCAACCCCTTTACATGAAAGTGATTTGCGCCAGTCTCTGCTTAGGGCTACATCAATAGGAAACAAAGAATATAGATAGAACTTGGAACTACTTTATTGTGTCAAGTTTCAAAGAGCTAGCACAAACCGTGTTTGATTTAGAGTTCCAACTACATGTATCCATATAGGAGAAAACAGAGTGAAACTTAAAAATTAAAACTATTACTGCCAACGAACGGTTTAACCTAGAAGAACGAAATTTGGTGAGCCAAGTGGGAGTGGGGTACTGATCATTACCTGAAAGTGTCATCAATATTGGGTGAAAAAATGTGTGATGAGATTTCAGGAAACTCGTAGTTTTTTGGAAGCTTGGCAACCCCTTTCCATGAAAGTGATTTGTGCCAGTCTCTGCTTAGGGCTACATCAGTAGGAAACAAACCACAGAGATAGAAGTTGGAACTAATTTATTGTGTCAAATTTCAAAGAGCTAGGTCAAACTGAGTTTGATTTAGAGTTCCAACTACATGTATCCATATAGGAGAAAACAGAGTGAAACCTAAAAATTAAAACTGTTACTGCCAACGAACGGTTTAACCTAGAAGAATGAAATTTGGTGAGCCAAGTGGGATTTGGGTACTGATCATTACCTGAAAGTGTCATCAAGATTGGGTGAAAAAATGTATGCTGAAATTTCACGAAACTCGTAGTTTTTTGGAAGCTTGGTAACCCCTTTCCATGAAAGTGATTTGCGCCAGTCTCTGCTTAGGGCTACATCAATAGGAAAAAGACCGTAGAGAAAGAATTTAAATCTACTTTATTGTGTCAAGTTTCAAAAGCTAGCACAAACTGTGTTTGATTTTGAGTTCCAACTACATTTATCTGTATAGGAGAAAACAGTGAAACCGAAAAATTAAAACTGTTACTGCAAACGAACGGTTTAATCTAGAAGAACATAATTTGGTGAGCCAAGTGGGATTGGGGTACTGATCATTACCTGAAAGTGTTATAAAGATTGGGTGAAAAAATGTGTGCTGAGATTTCAGGAAACTCGTAGTTTTTGGAAGCTTGGCAACCCCTTTCAATGAAAGTGATTTGCGCCAGTCTCTGCTTAGGGCTACATCAATAGGAAACAGACCATAGAGATATAACTTGGAACTACTTGATTGTGTCAAGTTTCAAAGAGCTAGCACAAACCGTGTTTGATTTAGAGTTCCAACTAAATGTATCCATGTAGGAGAAAACAGAGTGAAACCTAAAAATTAAAACTGTTATTGCCAACGAACGGTTTAACCTAGAAGAACGAAATTTGGTGAGTCAAGTGGGATTGGGGTACTGATCATTACCTGAATGTGTCATCAAGATTGGGTGAAAAAATGTGTGCTGAGATTTCACGAAACTCGTAGTTTTTTGTAAGCTTGGCAACCCCTTTCCATGAAAGTGATTTGCGCCAGTCTCTGCTTAGGGCTACATCAATAGGAAACAAACGATAGAGATAGAAGTTGGAACTACTTGATTGTGTCAAGTTTCAAAGAGCTAGCACAAACCGTGTTTGATTTAGAGTTCCAACTACATGTATCCGTATAGCAGAAAACAGAGTGAAAGCTAAAATTTAAACTGTTACTGCCAACGAACGGTTTAAACTAGAAGAACGAAATTTGGTGAGCCAAGTGGGATTGGGGTACTAATCATTACCTGAAAGAGTCCTCAACATTGGTGAAAAAATGTGTGATGAGATTTCAGGAAACTCGTAGTTTTTTGGAAGATTGGCAACCCCTTTCCATGAAAGTGATTTGCGCCAGTCTCTGCTTAGAGCTACATCAATAGGGAACAAACCATAGAGATAGAACTTGGAACTACTTGACTGGGTCAAGTTTCAAAGAGCTAGCACAAACCGTGTTTGATTTAGAATTCCAACTTCATGTATCAATATAGGAGAAAACAGAGTGAAACCTAAAAATTAAAACTGTTACTGCCAACAAACTTTTTAACCTAGAAGAACAAAGTTTTGTGTGCCAAAGTTATTGGGGTACTGATCATTACACGAAAGTGTCAAAAAGATTGGGTGAAAAAATGTTTGCTGAGATTTCAGGAAACTCGTAGTTTTTTGAAGCTTGGCAACCCCTTTCCATGAAAGTGATTTGCGCTAGTCTCTGCTTAGGGCTACATCAATAGGAAACAAACCATAGAGATAGAACTTGGAACTACTTGATTGTGTCAAGTTTCAAAGGGCTAGCACAAACCGTGTTTGATTTAGAGGTCCAACTACATGTATCCATGTAGGAGAAAACAGAGTGAAACCTAAAAATTAAAACTGTTACTGCCAACGAACGGTTTAACCTAGAAGAACGAAATTTGGTGAGCCAAGTGGGATTGGGGTACTGATCATTACCTGAAAGTGTCATCAAGATTGGGTGAAAAAATGTGTGCTGAGATTTCACGAAACTCGTAGTTTTTTGGAAGCTTGGCAACCCCTTTCCATGAAAGTGATTTGCGCCAGTCTCTGCTTAGGTCTACATCAATAGGAAACAAACCATAGAGATAGAACTTGGAACTACTTGATTGTGTCAAGATTCAAAGAGCTTGCACAAACCCTGTTTGATTTAGAGTTCCAACTACATGTATCCATATAAGAAAACAGAGTGAAACCTAAAAATTAAAACTGTTACTGCCAACGAACGGTTTAACCTAGAAGAACAAAATTTGGTGAGCCAAGTGGGATTGGGGTACTTATGATTTCCTGAAAGTGTCATCAAGATTGGGTGAAAAAATGTGTGCTCAGATTTCAGGCAACTCGTAGTTTTGGAAGCTTGGCAACCCCTTTCCATGAAAGTGATTTGCGCCAGTCTCTGCTTAGGGCTACATCAATAGGAAACAAACCATAGAGATAGAACTTGGAACTACTTGACTGTGTCAAGTTTCAAAGAGCTAACACAAACCGTGTTTGATTTAGAGTTCCAAATACATGAATCCATAAAGGAGAAAACAGAGTTAAACCTAAAAATTTAAACTGTTACTGCCAACGATCGGTTTAACCTAGAAGAACGAAATTTGGTGAGCCAAGTGGGATTGGGGTACTGATCATTACCTGAAAGTGTCATCAAGAATGGGTAAAAAATGTGTGCTGAGATTTCAGGAAACTCATAGTTTTTTGAAAGCTTGGCAACCCCTTTCCATGAAAGTGATTTGCGCCAGTCTCTGCTTAGGGCTACATCAATAGGAAGCAAACCATAGAGATAGAACTTGGAACTACTTTATTGTGTCAAGTTTCAAAGAGCTAGCACAAACCGTGTTTGATTTACAGTTCCAACTACATGTATCCATATAGGAGAAAACAGAGTGAAACCTAAAAATTAAAACTTTTACTGCCAACGAACGGTTCAACCTAGAAGAACGAAATTTGGTGAGCCAAGTGGGATTGGGGTACTGATCATTACCTGAAAGTGTCATGAAGATTGGGTGAAAAAATGTGTGCTGAGATTTCAGGAAACTCATAGTTTTTTGGAAGCTTGGCAACCCCTTTCCATGAAAGGGATTTGCGCCAGTGTCTGCTTAGGGCTACATCAATAGGAAACATAGAATAGAGATAGAAATTGGAACTACTGAATTGTGTCAAGTTTCAAAGAGCTAGCAAAATCCGTGTTTGATTTAGAGTTCCAACTACATGTATCCATATAGGAGAAAACAGAGTGAAACCTAAAAATTAAAACTGTTACAGCCAAAGATCAGTTTAACCTAGAAGAACAAAATTTGGATTGAAAAGTTGGATTGGGGTACTGATCATTACCTGAAAGTGTCATCAAGATTGGGTGAAAAAATGTGTGCTGAGATTTCAGGAAACTCGTAGTTTTTTGGAAGCTTGGCAACCCCTTTCCATGAAAGGGATTCGCACCAGTGTCTGCTTAGGGCTACATCAATAGGAAACAAACCATAGAGATAGAACTTGGAACTACTTGATTGTGTCAAGTTTCAAAGAGCTAGCACAAACCGTGTTTGATTTAGAGTTCCAACTACATGAATCCATAAAAGAGAAAACAGAGTGAAACCTAAAAATTTAAACTGTTACTGTCAACGATCGGTTTAACCTAGAAGAACGAAATTTGGTGAGCCAAGTGGGATTGGGTACTGATCATTACCTGAAAGTGTCATCAAGATTGGGTGAAAAAATGTGTGCTGAGATTTCACGAAACTCGTAGTTTTTCGGAAGCTTGGCAACCCCTTTACATGAAAGTGATTTGCGCCAGTCTCTGCTTAGGGCTACATCAATAGGAAACAAAGAATATAGATAGAACTTGGAACTACTTTATTGTGTCAAGTTTCAAAGAGCTAGCACAAACCGTGTTTGATTTAGAGTTCCAACTACATGTATCCATATAGGAGAAAACAGAGTGAAACTTAAAAATTAAAACTATTACTGCCAACGAACGGTTTAACCTAGAAGAACGAAATTTGGTGAGCCAAGTGGGAGTGGGGTACTGATCATTACCTGAAAGTGTCATCAATATTGGGTGAAAAAATGTGTGATGAGATTTCAGGAAACTCGTAGTTTTTTGGAAGCTTGGCAACCCCTTTCCATGAAAGTGATTTGTGCCAGTCTCTGCTTAGGGCTACATCAGTAGGAAACAAACCACAGAGATAGAAGTTGGAACTAATTTATTGTGTCAAATTTCAAAGAGCTAGGTCAAACTGAGTTTGATTTAGAGTTCCAACTACATGTATCCATATAGGAGAAAACAGAGTGAAACCTAAAAATTAAAACTGTTACTGCCAACGAACGGTTTAACCTAGAAGAATGAAATTTGGTGAGCCAAGTGGGATTTGGGTACTGATCATTACCTGAAAGTGTCATCAAGATTGGGTGAAAAAATGTATGCTGAAATTTCACGAAACTCGTAGTTTTTTGGAAGCTTGGTAACCCCTTTCCATGAAAGTGATTTGCGCCAGTCTCTGCTTAGGGCTACATCAATAGGAAAAAGACCGTAGAGAAAGAATTTAAATCTACTTTATTGTGTCAAGTTTCAAAAGCTAGCACAAACTGTGTTTGATTTTGAGTTCCAACTACATTTATCTGTATAGGAGAAAACAGTGAAACCGAAAAATTAAAACTGTTACTGCAAACGAACGGTTTAATCTAGAAGAACATAATTTGGTGAGCCAAGTGGGATTGGGGTACTGATCATTACCTGAAAGTGTTATAAAGATTGGGTGAAAAAATGTGTGCTGAGATTTCAGGAAACTCGTAGTTTTTGGAAGCTTGGCAACCCCTTTCCATGAAAGTGATTTGCGCCAGTCTCTGCTTAGGGCTACATCAATAGGAAACAGACCATAGAGATATAACTTGGAACTACTTGATTGTGTCAAGTTTCAAAGAGCTAGCACAAACCGTGTTTGATTTAGAGTTCCAACTAAATGTATCCATGTAGGAGAAAACAGAGTGAAACCTAAAAATTAAAACTGTTACTGCCAACGAACGGTTTAACCTAGAAGAACGAAATTTGGTGAGTCAAGTGGGATTGGGGTACTGATCATTACCTGAATGTGTCATCAAGATTGGGTGAAAAAATGTGTGCTGAGATTTCACGAAACTCGTAGTTTTTTGTAAGCTTGGCAACCCCTTTCCATGAAAGTGATTTGCGCCAGTCTCTGCTTAGGGCTACATCAATAGGAAACAAACGATAGAGATAGAAGTTGGAACTACTTGATTGTGTCAAGTTTCAAAGAGCTAGCACAAACCGTGTTTGATTTAGAGTTCCAACTACATGTATCCGTATAGCAGAAAACAGAGTGAAAGCTAAAATTTAAACTGTTACTGCCAACGAACGGTTTAAACTAGAAGAACGAAATTTGGTGAGCCAAGTGGGATTGGGGTACTAATCATTACCTGAAAGAGTCCTCAACATTGGTGAAAAAATGTGTGATGAGATTTCAGGAAACTCGTAGTTTTTTGGAAGATTGGCAACCCCTTTCCATGAAAGTGATTTGCGCCAGTCTCTGCTTAGAGCTACATCAATAGGGAACAAACCATAGAGATGGAACTTGGAACTACTTGACTGGGTCAAGTTTCAAAGAGCTAGCACAAACCGTGTTTGATTTAGAATTCCAACTTCATGTATCAATATAGGAGAAAACAGAGTGAAACCTAAAAATTAAAACTGTTACTGCCCACAAACTTTTTAACCTAGAAGAACAAAGTTTTGTGTGCCAAAGTTATTGGGGTACTGATCATTACACGAAAGTGTCAAAAAGATTGGGTGAAAAAATGTTTGCTGAGATTTCAGGAAACTCGTAGTTTTTTGAAGCTTGGCAACCCCTTTCCATGAAAGTGATTTGCGCTAGTCTTTGCTTAGGGCTACATCAATAGGAAACAAACCATAGAGATAGAACTTGGAACTACTTGATTGTGTCAAGTTTCAAAGGGCTAGCACAAACCGTGTTTGATTTAGAGGTCCAACTACATGTATCCATGTAGGAGAAAACAGAGTGAAACCTAAAAATTAAAACTGTTACTGCCAACGAACGGTTTAACCTAGAAGAACGAAATTTGGTGAGCCAAGTGGGATTGGGGTACTGATCATTACCTGAAAGTGTCATCAAGATTGGGTGAAAAAATGTGTGCTGAGATTTCACGAAACTCGTAGTTTTTTGGAAGCTTGGCAACCCCTTTCCATGAAAGTGATTTGCGCCAGTCTCTGCTTAGGTCTACATCAATAGGAAACAAACCATAGAGATAGAACTTGGAACTACTTGATTGTGTCAAGATTCAAAGAGCTTGCACAAACCCTGTTTGATTTAGAGTTCCAACTACATGTATCCATATAAGAAAACAGAGTGAAACCTAAAAATTAAAACTGTTACTGCCAACGAACGGTTTAACCTAGAAGAACAAAATTTGGTGAGCCAAGTGGGATTGGGGTACTTATGATTTCCTGAAAGTGTCATCAAGATTGGGTGAAAAAATGTGTGCTCAGATTTCAGGCAACTCGTAGTTTTTGGAAGCTTGGCAACCCCTTTCCATGAAAGTGATTTGCGCCAGTCTCTGCTTAGGGCTACATCAATAGGAAACAAACCATAGAGATAGAACTTGGAACTACTTGACTGTGTCAAGTTTCAAGGAGCTAGCACAAACCGTGTTGATTTAGAGTTCCAACTGCCTGTATCCATATAGGAGAAAACAGTGAAACCTAAAAATTTAAACTGTTACTGCCAACGATCGGTTTAACCTAGAAGAACGAAATTTGGTGAGCCAAGTGGGATTGGGGTACTGATCAATACCTGAAAGTGTCATCAAGATTGGGTGAAAAAATGTGTGCTGAGATTTCAGGAAACTCGTAGTTTTTAGAAGCTTGGCAACCCCTTTCCATGAAAGTGATTTGCGCAAGTCTCTGCTTAGGGCTACATCAATATGTAACAGGCCATAAAGATAGAACTTGGATCTACTTTATTGTGTCTAGTTTCAAAGAGCTAGCACAAACCGTGTTTGATTTAGAGTTCCAACTACATATATCCATATAGAAGAAAACAGAGTGAAACCTAAAAATTAAAACTGTTACTGCAAACGATCGTTTAACCTAGAAGAATGAAATTTGGTGAGCCAAGTGGGATTGGGGTACTGATCATTACCTGAAAGTGTCATCAATATTGGGTGAAAAAATGTGTGCTGAGATTTCTGGAAACTCGTAGTTTTTTGGAAGCTTGGCAACCCCTTTCCATGTAAGTGATTTGCGCCAGTCTCTGCTGAGGGCTACATCAATAGGAAACAAACCATAGAGATAGAACTTGTAACTACTTGACTGTGTCAAGTTTCAAGGAGCTAGCACAAACCGTGTTTGATTTAGAGTTCCAACTACATGTATCCGTATAGCAGAAAACAGAGTGAAAGCTAAAATTTAAAACTGTTACTGCCAATGAATGGTTTAACCTAGAAGAACGAAATTTGGTGAGCCAAGTGGGATTGGCTTACTGATCATTACCTGAAAGTGTCATCAATTGGGTGAAAAAATGTGTGCTGAGATTTCAGGAAACTCGTAGTTTTTTGGAAGATTGGCAACCCCTTTCCATGAAAGTGATTTGCGCAAGTCTCTGCTTAGGGCTACATCAATAGGAAACAAACCATAGAGATAGAAGTTGGAACTACTTTATTGTGTCAAGTTTCAAAGAGCTAGGTCAAACCGAGTTTGATTTAGAGTTCCAACTACATGTATCCGTATAGGAGAAAACAGTGAAACCTAAAAATTAAAACTGTTACTGTCAACGAGCTGTTTAACCTAGAAGAATGAAATTTGGTGAGCCAAGTGGGACTGGGGTACTGATCAACCTGAAAGTGTCATCAAGATTGGGTGAAAAAATGTGTGCTGAGATTTCAGGAAACTCGTAGTTTTTGGAAGCTTGGCAACCCCTTTCCATGAAAGTGATTTGCGCAAGTCTCCTTAGGGCTACATCAATAGGAAACAAACCATAGAGCTAGAACTTGGAACTACTTGATTGTGTCAAGTTTAAAAGAGCTAGCACAAACCGTCTTTGATTTAGAGTTCTAACTACATGTATCCATATAGGAGAAAACAGAGTGAAACCTAAAAATTAAAACTGTTACTGCCAACGAACGGTTTAATCTAGAACAATGAAATTTGATGAGCCAAGTGGGATTGGGGTACTGATCATTACCTGAAAGTGTCATCAAGATTAGGTGAAGAAATATGTGCTGAGAATTCAGGAAACTCGTTGTTTTTGGAAACCTTGGCAACCCCTTTTTATGAATGTGATTTGCACCAGTCTCTGCTTAGGGCTACATCAATAGGAAACAAACCATAGAGATAGAACTTGGAACTACTTGATTGTTCAAGTTTCAAAGAGCTAGCACAAACCGCCTTTGATTTAGAGTTCCAACTACATGTATCCATATAGGAGAAAACAGAGTGAAACCTAAAAATTAAAACTGTTACTGCCAACGAACGGTTTAACCTAGAACAACGAAATTTGGTGAGCCAAGTGGGATTGTGGTACTGATCATTACCTGAAAGTGTCATCAAGATTGGTGAAAAAAATGTGTGATGAGATTTCAGGAAACTCGTAGTTTTTTGGAAGATTGGCTACCCCTTTCCATGAAAGTGATTTGCGCCAGATTGTGCATAGGCCTACATCAATAGGAAACAAACCATAGAGCTAGAACTTGGAACTACTTGAATGTGTCCAGTTTGCACGAGCTAGCACAAACCGTATTTGATTTAGATTTCCAACTACATGTATCCGTATAGGAGAAAACAGAGTGAAACCTAAAAATTAAAACTGTTACTGCCAACGAAAGGTTTAACCTAGAAGAACGAAATTTGGTGAGCCAAGTGGGATTGGGGTACTGATGATTACCTGAAAGTGTCATCAAGATTGGGTGAAAAAATGTGTGCTGAGGTTTCAGGAAACTCGTATTTTTTTGGAAGCTTGGCAACCCATTTTCATGAAAGTGATTTGCGCCATTCTCTGCTTAGGGCTACATCAATAGGAAACAGACCATAGAGATATAACTTGGAACTACTTGATTGTGTCAAGTTTCAAAGAGCTAGCACAAACCCTGTTTGATTTAGAGTTCCAACTACATGTATCCATATAGGAGAAAACAGAGTGAAACCTAAAAATTAAAACTGTTACTGCCAACGAACGGTTTAACCTAGAAGAACGAAATTTGGTGAGCCAAGTGGGATTGGTGTACTGATCATTACCTGAAAGTGTCATCAAGATTGGGTGAAAAAATGTGTGCTGAGATTTCACGAAACTCGTAGTTTTTTGGAAGCTTGGCAACCCCTTTCCATGAAAGCGATTTGCTCCAGTCTCTGCTTACTGCTACATCAATAGGAAACAAACCATAGAGATAGAACTTGGAACTACTTGATTGTGTCAAGTTTCAAAGAGCTAGCACAAACCGTGTTTGATTTACAGTTCCAACTACAGGTATCCATATAGGAGAAAACAGAGTGAAACCTAAAAATTAAAACTGTTACTGCCAACGATCATTTTAATCTAGAAGAACGAAATTTTGTGAGCCAAGTGGGATTGGGTACTGATCATTACCTGAAAGTGTCATCAAATTGGGCGAAAAAATGTTTGCTGATATTTCACGAAACTCGTAGTTTTTTGGAAGCTTCGCATCCCCTTTCCATGAAAGTGATTTGCGCCAGTCTCTGCTTAGGGCTACATCAATAGGAAACAAACCATAGAGATAGAACTTGGAACTACTTTATTGTGTGAAGTTTCAAAGAGCTAGCACAAACCGTGATTGATTTAGAGTTCCAACTACATGTATCCATATAGGAGAAAACAGAGTGAAACCTAAAAATTAAAACTGTTACTGCCAACGAACAGTTTAACCTACAAGAACGAAATTTGGTGAGTCAAGTGGCATTGGGGTACTGATCATTACCTGAAAGTGTCATGAAACTGGGTGAAAAAATGTGTGCTGAGATTTCAGGAAACTCGTAGTTTTGGAAGCTTGGCAACCCCTTTCCATGAAAGTGATTTGCGCCAGTCTCTGCTTAGGGCTACATCAATAGGAAACAAACCATAGAGATAGAACTTGGAACTACTTGACTGTGTCAAGTTTCAAAGAGCTAACACAAACCGTGTTTGATTTAGAGTTCCAAATACATGAATCCATAAAGGAGAAAACAGAGTTAAACCTAAAAATTTAAACTGTTACTGCCAACGATCGGTTTAACCTAGAAGAACGAAATTTGGTGAGCCAAGTGGGATTGGGGTACTGATCATTACCTGAAAGTGTCATCAAGAATGGGTAAAAAATGTGTGCTGAGATTTCAGGAAACTCATAGTTTTTTGAAAGCTTGGCAACCCCTTTCCATGAAAGTGATTTGCGCCAGTCTCTGCTTAGGGCTACATCAATAGGAAGCAAACCATAGAGATAGAACTTGGAACTACTTTATTGTGTCAAGTTTCAAAGAGCTAGCACAAACCGTGTTTGATTTACAGTTCCAACTACAGGTATCCATATAGGAGAAAACAGAGTGAAACCTAAAAATTAAAACTGTTACTGCCAACGATCGTTTTAATCTAGAAGAACGAAATTTTGTGAGCCAAGTGGGATTGGGTACTGATCATTACCTGAAAGTGTCATCAAATTGGGCGAAAAAATGTTTGCTGATATTTCACGAAACTCGTAGTTTTTTGGAAGCTTCGCATCCCCTTTCCATGAAAGTGATTTGCGCCAGTCTCTGCTTAGGGCTACATCAATAGGAAACAAACCATAGAGATAGAACTTGGAACTACTTTATTGTGTGAAGTTTCAAAGAGCTAGCACAAACCGTGTTTGATTTAGAGTTCCAACTACATGTATCCATATAGGAGAAAACAGAGTGAAACCTAAAAATTAAAACTGTTACTGCCAACGAACAGTTTAACCTACAAGAACGAAATTTGGTGAGTCAAGTGGCATTGGGGTACTGATCATTACCTGAAAGTGTCATGAAACTGGGTAAAAAAATGTGTGCTGAGATTTCAGGAAACTCGTAGTTTTGGAAGCTTGGCAACCCCTTTCCATGAAAGTGATTTGCGCCAGTCTCTGCTTAGGGCTACATCAATAGGAAACAAACCATAGAGATAGAACTTGGAACTACTTGACTGTGTCAAGTTTCAAAGAGCTAACACAAACCGTGTTTGATTTAGAGTTCCAAATACATGAATCCATAAAGGAGAAAACAGAGTTAAACCTAAAAATTTAAACTGTTACTGCCAACGATCGGTTTAACCTAGAAGAACGAAATTTGGTGAGCCAAGTGGGATTGGGGTACTGATCATTACCTGAAAGTGTCATCAAGAATGGGTAAAAAATGTGTGCTGAGATTTCAGGAAACTCATAGTTTTTTGAAAGCTTGGCAACCCCTTTCCATGAAAGTGATTTGCGCCAGTCTCTGCTTAGGGCTACATCAATAGGAAGCAAACCATAGAGATAGAACTTGGAACTACTTTATTGTGTCAAGTTTCAAAGAGCTAGCACAAACCGTGTTTGATTTACAGTTCCAACTACATGTATCCATATAGGAGAAAACAGAGTGAAACCTAAAAATTAAAACTTTTACTGCCAACGAACGTTTCAACCTAGAAGAACGAAATTTGGTGAGCCAAGTGGGATTGGGGTACTGATCATTACCTGAAAGTGTCATGAAGATTGGGTGAAAAAATGTGTGCTGAGATTTCAGGAAACTCATAGTTTTTTGGAAGCTTGGCAACCCCTTTCCATGAAAGGGATTTGCGTCAGTGTCTGCTTAGGGCTACATCAATAGGAAACATAGAATAGAGATAGAAATTGGAACTACTGAATTGTGTCAAGTTTCAAAGAGCTAGCACAATCCGTGTTTGATTTAGAGTTCCAACTACAAGTATCCATATAGGAGAAAACAGAGTGAAACCTAAAAATTAAAACTGTTACAGCCAAAGATCAGTTTAACCTAGAAGAACAAAATTTGGATTGAAAAGTTGGATTGGGGTACTGATCATTACCTGAAAGTGTCATCAAGATTGGGTGAAAAAATGTGTGCTGAGATTTCAGGAAACTCGTAGTTTTTTGGAAGCTTGGCAACCCCTTTCCATGAAAGGGATTCGCACCAGTGTCTGCTTAGGGCTACATCAATAGGAAACAAACCATAGAGATAGAACTTGGAACTACTTGATTGTGTCAAGTTTCAAAGAGCTAGCACAAACCGTGTTTGATTTAGAGTTCCAACTACATGAATCCATAAAAGAGAAAACAGAGTGAAACCTAAAAATTTAAACTGTTACTGTCAACGATCGGTTTAACCTAGAAGAACGAAATTTGGTGAGCCAAGTGGGATTGGGTACTGATCATTACCTGAAAGTGTCATCAAGATTGGGTGAAAAAATGTGTGCTGAGATTTCACGAAACTCGTAGTTTTTCGGAAGCTTGGCAACCCCTTTACATGAAAGTGATTTGCGCCAGTCTCTGCTTAGGGCTACATCAATAGGAAACAAAGAATATAGATAGAACTTGGAACTACTTTATTGTGTCAAGTTTCAAAGTGCTAGCACAATCCGTGTTTGATTTAGAGTTCCAACTACATGTATCCATATAGGAGAAAACAGAGTGAAACCTAAAAATTAAAACTGTTACTGCCAAAGATCAGTTTAACCTAGAAGAACGAAATTTGGTGAGCCAAGTTGGATTGGGGTACTGATCATTACCTGAAAGTGTCATCAAGTTTGGGTGAAAAAATGTGTGCTGAGATTTCAGGAAACTCGTAGTTTTTTGGAAGCTTGGCAACCCCTTTCCATGAAAGTGATTTGCGCCAGTCTCTGCTTAGTGCTACATCAAAAGGAAACAAATCATAAAGATAGAACTTGGAACTACTTTATTGTGACAAGTTTCAAGGAGCTAGCACAAACCGTGTTTGATTTAGAGTTCCAACTACATGTATCCATATAGGAGAAAACAGAGTGAAACCTAAAAATTAAAACTGTTACTGTCAAAGATCGGTTTAACCTAGAAGAACGAAATTTGGTGGGAAAAGTTGGACTGGGGTACTGATCATTACCTGAATGTGTCATCAAGATTGGGTGAAAAAATGTGTGCTGAGATTTCACGAAACTCGTAGTTTTTTGGAAGCTTGGCAACCCCTTTCCATGAAAGCGATTTGCTCCAGTCTCTGCTTAGGGCTACATCAATAGGAAACAAACCATAGAGATAGAACTTGGAACTACTTGATTGTGTCAAGTTTCAAAGAGCTAGCACAAACCGTGTTTGATTTAGAGTTCCAACTACATGTATCCATATAGGAGAAAACAGAGTGAAACCTAAAAATTAAAACTGTTTCTGCCAAAAATCGGTTTAACCTAGAAGAACAAAATTTGGTGAGAAAAGTAGGATTGGGGTACTGATCATTACCTGAAAGTGTCATCAAGATTGGGTGAAAAAATGTGTGCTGAGATTTCAGGAAACTCGTAGTTTTTTGGAAGCTTGGCAACCCCTTTCCATGTAAGGGATTTGTGCCAGTGTCTGCTTAGGGCTACATCAATAGGAAACAAAGAATAGAGATAGAACTTGGAACTACTTTATTGTGTCAAGTTTCAAAGAGCTAGCACAAACCGTGTTTAATTTAGAGTTCCAACTACATGTATCCATATAGGAGAAAACAGAGTGAAACCTAAAAATTAAAACTGTTCCTGCCAACGAACGGTTTAATCTAGAAGAACGAAATTTGGTGAGCCAAGTGGGATTGGGGTACTGATCATTAACTGAAAGTGTCATCAATATTGGGTGAAAAAATGTGTGCTGATATTTCAGGAAACTCGTAGTTTTTTGGAAGCTTGGCAACCCCTTTCCATGAAAGTGATTTGCGCCAATCTCTGCTTAGAGCTACATCAATAGGATACAAACCATAGAGAAAGAACTTGGAACTACTTTATTGCGTCAAGTTTCAAAGAGCTAGCACAAACCGTGTTTGATTTAGAGTTCCAACTACATGTATCCATATAGGAGAAAACAGAGTGAAACCTAAAAATTAAAACTGTTACTGCCAAAGATCAGTTTAACCTAGAAGAACGAAATTTGGTGAGCCAAGTTGGATTGGGGTACTGATCATTACCTGAAAGTGTCATCAAGTTTGGGTGAAAAAATGTGTGCTGAGATTTCAGGAAACTCGTAGTTTTTTGGAAGCTTGGCAACCCCTTTCCATGAAAGTGATTTGCGCCAGTCTCTGCTTAGTGCTACATCAAAAGGAAACTAATCATAAAGATAGAACTTGGAACTACTTTATTGTGACAAGTTTCAAGGAGCTAGCACAAACCGTGTTTGATTTAGAGTTCCAACTACATGTATCCATATAGGAGAAAACAGAGTGAAACCTAAAAATTAAAACTGTTACTGTCAAAGATCGGTTTAACCTAGAAGAACGAAATTTGGTGGGAAAAGTTGGACTGGGGTACTGATCATTACCTGAATGTGTCATCAAGATTGGGTGAAAAAATGTGTGCTGAGATTTCACGAAACTCGTAGTTTTTTGGAAGCTTGGCAACCCCTTTCCATGAAAGCGATTTGCTCCAGTCTCTGCTTAGGGCTACATCAATAGGAAACAAACCATAGAGATAGAACTTGGAACTACTTGATTGTGTCAAGTTTCAAAGAGCTAGCACAAACCGTGTTTGATTTAGAGTTCCAACTACATGTATCCATATAGGAGAAAACAGAGTGAAACCTAAAAATTAAAACTGTTACTGCCAAAAATCGGTTTAACCTAGAAGAACAAAATTTGGTGAGAAAAGTGGGATTGGGGTACTGATCATTACCTGAAAGTGTCATCAAGATTGGGTGAAAAAATGTGTGCTGAGATTTCAGGAAACTCGTAGTTTTTTGGAAGCTTGGCAACCCCTTTCCATGTAAGGGATTTGTGCCAGTGTCTGCTTAGGGCTACATCAATAGGAAACAAAGAATAGAGATAGAACTTGGAACTACTTTATTGTGTCAAGTTTCAAAGAGCTAGCACAAACCGTGTTTAATTTAGAGTTCCAACTACATGTATCCATATAGGAGAAAACAGAGTGAAACCTAAAAATTAAAACTGTTCCTGCCAACGAACGGTTTAATCTAGAAGAACGAAATTTGGTGAGCCAAGTGGGATTGGGGTACTGATCATTAACTGAAAGTGTCATCAATATTGGGTGAAAAAATGTGTGCTGATATTTCAGGAAACTCGTAGTTTTTTGGAAGCTTGGCAACCCCTTTCCATGAAAGTGATTTGCGCCAATCTCTGCTTAGAGCTACATCAATAGGATACAAACCATAGAGAAAGAACTTGGAACTACTTTATTGCGTCAAGTTTCAAAGAGCTAGCACAAACCGTGTTTGATTTAGAGTTCCAACTACAGGTATCCACATAGGAGAAAAGAGAGTGAAACCTAAAAATTAAAACTCTTACTGCCAACGATCGTTTTAACCTAGAAGAACAAAATTTGGTGAGCCAAGTGGGATTGGGGTACTGATCATTACATGAAAATGTCATCAATATTGGGTGAAAAAATGTGTGCAGATATTTCAGGAAACTCGTAGTTTTTGGAAGCTTGGCAACCCCTTTCCATGTAAGTGATTTGCGCCAGTCTCTGCTTAGGGCTACATCAATAGGAAACAAACCATAGAGATAGAACATGGAACTACTTGACTGTGTCAAGTTTCAAAGAGCTAGCACAAACCGTGTTTGATTTAGAGTTCCAACTACATGAATCCATAAAGGAGACAACAGAGTGAAACCTAAAAATTTAAACTGTTACTGCCAACGATCGGTTTAACCTAGAAGAACGAAATTTGGTGAGCCAAGTGGGATTGGGGTACTGATCATTACCTGAAAGTGTCATCAAGTTTGGGTGAAAAAATGTGTGCTGAGATTTCACGAAACTCATAGTTTTTTGGAAACTTGGCAACCCCTTTCCATGAAAGTGATTTGCGCCAGTCTCTGCTTAGGGCTACATCAATAGGAAACAACCATAAAGATAGAACTTGGAACTATTTTATTGTGACAAGTTTCAAGGAGCTAGCACAAACCGTGTTTGATTTAGAGTTCCAACTACATGTATCCATATAGGAGAAAACAGAGTGAAACCTAAAAATTAAAACTGTTACTGCCAACGATCGGTTGAATCAGGAAGAACGACATTTGGTGAGCCAAGTGGGATTGGGGTACTGATCATTACCTGAAAGTGTCATCAAGATTGGGTGAAAAAATGTGTGCTAAGATTTCAGGAAACTCGTAGTTTTTTGGAAGCTTGGCAACCCCTTTCCATGAAAGTGATTTGTGCCAGTCTCTGCTTAGGGCTACAACAATAGGTAACAAAACATAGAGATAGAACTTGGAACTACTTTATTGTGTCAAGTTTCAAAGAGCTAGCTCAAACCGTGTTTGATTTAGAGTTCCAACTACATGTATCCATATAGGAGACAACAGAGTGAAACCTAAAATTTTAAACTGTTACTGACAATGAACGTTTTAAACTAGAACAACGAAATATGGTGAGCCAAGTGGGATTGGGGTACTGATCATTACCTGAAAGTGTCATCAAGATTGGGTGAAAAAATGTGTGCTGTGATTTCACGAAACTCGTAGTTTTTTGGAAGCTTGGCAACCACTTTCCATGAAAGTGATTTGCGCCAGTCTCTGCTTAGGGCTACATCAATAGAAAACAAACCATAGAGATAGAACTTGTAACTACTAGATTGTGTCAATATTCAAAGAGCTTGCACAAACCGTGTTTGATTTAGAGTTCCAACTACATGTATCCATATAGGAGAAACAGAGTGAAACCTAAAAATTAAAACTGGAACTGGGAACCTACGGTTTAACCTAGAACAACGAAATTTGGTGACCCAAGTCGGATTGGCTTACTGATCATTACCTGAAAGTGTCATCAAGATTGTTTGAAAAAATGTGTACTGAGATTTCAGGAAACTCGTAGTTTTCTGGAAGCTTGGCAACCCCTTTCCATGAAAGTGATTTGCGCCAGTCTCTGCTTAGGGCTACATCAATAAGAAACAAAAAATAGAGATAGAACTTGGAATTACTTGATTTTGTCAAGTTTCAAAGAGCTAGCACAAACCTTGTTTGATTTAGAGTTCCAACTACATGTATCCATATAGGAGAAGACAGAGTGAAACCTAAAAATTAAAACTGTTACTGCCAACGAACGGTTCAACCTAGAAGAACGAAATTTGGTGAGCCAAGTGGGAATGGGGTACTGATCATTACCTGAAAGTGTCATGAATATTGGGTGAAAAATGTGTGCTGAGATTTCAGGAAACGCATAGTTTTATGGAAGCTTGGCAACCCCTTTCCATGAAAGTGATTTGTCCCAGTCTCTGCTTAGGGCTACATCAATAGGAAACAAACCATAGAGATAGAACTTGGAACTACATTATTGTGTCAAGTTTCAAAGAGCTAGCACAAACCTTGTTTGATTTAGAGTTCCAACTACATGTATCCATATAGGAGAAAACAAAGTGAAACCTAAAAATTCAAACTGTTACTGCCAACGAATGGTTTAACCTAGAAAAACGAAATTTGGTGAGCCAAGTGGGATTGGGGTACTGATGATTACCTGAAAGTGTCATCAAGATTGGGTGAAAATATGTGTGCTGAGATTTCAGGAAACTCGTAGTTTTTTGGAAGCTTGGCAACCCCTTTCAATGAAAGTGATTTGCGCCAGTCTCTGCTTAGGGCTAGATCAATAGGAAAGAAACCGTAGAGATAGAACTTGGCACTACTTGATTGTGTCAAGTTTCAAAGAGCTAGCACAAACCGTGTTTGATTTAGAGTTCCAAATACATGTATCCATATAAGAGAAAACAGAGTGAAACCTAAAATTTAAAACTGTTACTGCCAACGAACGGTTTAACCTAGAAGAACGAAATTTGGTGAGCCAAGTGGGATTGGCTTACTGATCATTACCTGAAACTGTCATCAAGATTGTGTGAAAAAATGTGTGCTGAGATTTCAGGAAACCTGTAGTTTTTTGGAAGCTTGGCAAGCCCTTTCCATGAAAGTGATTTGTGCCAGTCTCTGCTTAGGGCTACATCAATAGGAAACAAACCATAGAGATAGAACTTGGAACTACTTTATTGTGTCAAGTTGCAAAGAGCTAGCACAAACCGTGTTTGATTTAGAGTTCCAACTACATGTACCCTTATAGGAGACAACAGAGTGAAACCTAAAATTTTAAACTGTTACTGACAATGAACGGTTTAAGCTAGAACAACGAAATATGGTGAGCCACGTGGGATTGGGGTCCTGATCATTACCTGAAAGTGTCATCAAGATTGGGTGAAAAAATGTATGCTGAGATTTCATGAAACTCGTAGTTTTTTGGAAGCTTGGCAACCCCTTTCCATGAAAGTGATTTGTGCAAGTCTCTGCTTAGGGCTACATCAATAGGAAACAAACCATAGAGATAGATCTTGGAACTACTTTATTTTGTCAAGTTGCAAAGAGCTAGTACAAACCGTGTTTGATTTAGAGTTCCAACTACGTGTATCCATATAGGAGAAAACAGAGTGAAAACTAAAAATTTAAACTGTTACTGCCAATGAACGGTTTAACCTAGAACAACGAAATATGCTGAGCCAAGCGGGATTCGGGTACTGATCATTACCAGAAAGTGATATCAAGATTGGGTGAAAAATTGTGTGCTGAGATTTCTAGGAAACTCGTAGTTTTTTGGAAGCTTGGCAACCCCTTTCCATGAAAGTGATTTGCGCCAGTCTCTGCTTAGGGCTTCATCAATAGGAAACAAACGATAGAGATAGAACTTGGAACTATTTCTTGTGTCAAGTTTGAAAGAGCTAGCACAAACCGTGTTTGATTTAGAGTTCCAACTACGTGTATCCATATAGGAGACAACAGAGTGACACCTAAAAATTTAAACTTTTACTGACAATAAACGGTTTAAACTAGAACAACGAAATATGGTGAGACAAGTGGGATTGGGGTACTGATCATTACCTGAAAGTGTCATCAAGATTGGGTGAAAAAATGTATGCTGAGATTTCATGAAACTCGTAGTTTTTTGGAAGCTTGGCAACCCCTTTCCATGAAAGTGATTTGTTCAAGTCTCTGCTTAGGGCTACATCAATAGGAAACAAACGATAGAGATAGATCTTGGAACTACTTTATTTTGTCAAGTTGCAAAGAGCTAGCACAAACCGTGTTTGATTTAGAGTTCCAACTACGTGTATCCATATAAGAGAAAACAGAGTGAAACCTACATATTTAAACTGTTACTGCCAATGAACGGTTTAACCTAGAACAACGAAATATGCTGAGCCAAGCGGGATTGGGGTACTGATCATTACCAGAAAGTGATATCAAGATTGGGTGAAAAATTGTGTGCTGAGTTTTCTAGGAAACTCGTAGTTTTTTGGAAGCTTGGCAACCCCTTTCCATGAAAGTGATTTGCGCCAGTCTCTGCTTAGTGCTACATCAATAGGAAACAAACCATAGAGATAGAACTTGGAACTACTTGATTGTGTCAAGTTGCAAAGAGCTTTCACAAACCTTGTTTGATTTAGAATTCCAACTACATGTATCCATATAGGAGAAAACAGAGTGAAACCTAAAAATTAAAACTGTTACTGCCAACGAATGATTTAATCTAGAAGAACAAAATTTGGTGAGCCAAGTGGGATTGGGGTACTGATCATTACCTGAAAGTGTCATCAAGATTGGGTGAAAAAATGTGTGCTGAGATTTCAGGAAACTCGTAGTTTTTTAGAAGCTTGGCAACCCCTTTCCATGAAAGCAATTTGCTCCAGCCTCTGCTTAGGGCTACATCAATAGGAAACAAACCATAGAGATAGAACTTAAATCTACTTTATTGTGTCAAGTTTCAAAGAGCTAGCACAAACCGTGTTTAATTTAGAGTTCCAACTACATGTATCCAAATAGGAGAAAACAAAGTGAAACCTAAAAATTAAAACTGTTACTGCCAACCTATGGTTTAATCTAGAACAACGAAATTTGGTGAGCCAAGTGGGATTGGGGTACTCATCATTACCTGAAAGTGTCATCAAGATTGGGTGAAAAAATGTGTGCTGAGATTTCAGGAAACTCGTAGTTTTTTGGAAGCTTGGCAACCTCTTTCCATGATAGTGATTTGCACCTGTATCTCCTTAGGGCTACATCAATAGGAAACAAACCATAGAGATAGAACTTGGAACAAATTGACTGTGTCAATTTTCAAAGAGCTAGAACAAACCGTGTTTGATTTAGAATTCCAAATTCATGTATCCATAGGAGAAAACAGAGTGAAACCTAAAAATAAAAACTGTTACTGCCAACAAACAGTTTAACCTAGAAGAACGAAATTTGGTGAGCCAAAGGGATTGGGGTACTGATCATTACCTGAAATTGTCATCAAGATTGGGTGAAAAAATGTGTGCTGAGATTTCAGGAAACTCGTAGTTTTTTGGAAGCTTGGCAACCCCTTTCCATGAAAGTGATTTGCGCCAGTCTGCTTTGGGCTACATCAATAGGAAACAAACCATAGAGATAGAACCTGGAACTACTTGATTGTGTCAAGTTTCAAAGCGTTAGCACAAACCATGTTTGATTTAGAGTTCCACATACATGTATCCATATACAAGAAAACAGAGTGAAACCTAAAAATTAAAACTAGTACTGCCAACGAACGGTTTAACCTAGAAGAACGAAATTTGGTGAGCCAAGTGGGATTGGGGTACTGATCATTACCTGAAAGTGTCATCAAGATTGGGTGAAAAAATATGTGCTGAGATTTCATGAAACTCGTAGTTTTTTGGAAGCTTGGCAACCCCTTTCCATGAAAGTGATTTGCGCCAGTCTCTGCTTAGGCCTACATCAATAGGAAACAAACCATAAAGATAGAACTTGGATGTACTTTATTGTGTCAAGTTTCAAAGTGCTAGTACAAACCGTGTTTGATTTAGAGTTCCAACTACATATATCCATATAGGAGAAAACAGAGTAAAACCTAAAAATTAAAACTGTTACTGCCAACGATCGGTTTAACCTAGAAGAACGAAATTTGGTGAGCCCAGTGGGATTGGGGTACTGATCATTACCTGAAAGTGTCATCAAGATTGGGTGAAAAAATGTGTACTGAGATTTCAGGAAACTCGTAGTTTTTTGGAAGCTTGGCAACCCCTTTCCATGAAAGTGATTTGCGCAAGTCTCTGCTTAGGGCTACATCAATAGGAAACAAACCATAGAGATAGAACTTGGAACTACTTGATTGTGTCAAGTTGCAAAGAGCTTGCACAAACCTTGTTTGATTTAGAGTTCCAACTACATGTATCCCTATAGGAGAAAACAGAGTGAAACCTAAAAATAAAAACTGTTACTGCCAACGAATGGTTTAATCTAGAAGAACAAAATTTGGTGAGCCAAGTGGGATTGGGTACTGATCATTACCTGAAAGTGTCATCAAGATTGGGTGAAAAAATGTGTGCTGAGATTTCAAGAAACTCGTAGTTTTTTGGAAGCTTGGCAACCCCTTTCCATGAAAGCGATTTGCTCCAGTCTCTGCTTAGGGCTACATCAATAGGAAACAAACCATAGTGATAGAACTTGGAACTAATTGATTGTGTCAAGTTTCAAAGAGCTAGCACAAACCGTGTTTGATTTAGAGTTCCAACTACATGTATCCATATAGGAGAAAACAGAGTGAAACTTAAAAATTAAAACTGTTACTGCCAACGAACGGTTTAACCTAGAAGAACGAAATTTGGTGAGCCAAGTGGGAGTGGGGTACTGATCATTACCTGAAAGGGTCATCAAGATTGGATGAAAAAATGTGTGCTGAGATTTCAGGAAACTCGTAGTTTTTTGGAAGCTTGGCAACCCCTTTCCATGAAAGTGATTTGCGCCAGTCTCTGCTGAGGGCTACATCAATAGGAAACAAACCATAGAGATAGAACTTGCAACTACTTGACTGTGTCAAGTTTCAAGGAGCTAGCACAAACCGTGTTTGATTTAGAATTCCAACTTCACGTATCCATATAGGAGAAAACAGAGTGAAACCTAAAAATTAAAACGGTTACTGCCAACGAATGGTTTAACCTAGAAGAACGAAATTTGGTGAGCCAAGTGGGATTGGCTTACTGATCATTACCTGAAAGTGTCATCAATTGGGTGAAAAAATGTGTGCTGAGATTTCAGGAAACTCATAGTTTTTTGAAAGATTGGCAACCCCTTTCCATGAAAGTGATTTGCGCCAGTCTCTGCTTAGGGCTACATCAGTAGGAAAAAACCATAGAGATAGAAGTTGGAACTAATTTATTGTGTCAAGTTTCAAAGAGCTAGGTCAAACCAAGTTTGATTTAGAGTTCCAACTACATGTATCCATATAGGAGAAAACAGAGTGAAACCTAAAAATTAAAACTGTTACTGCCAACGAACGGTTTAACCTAGAAGAATGAAATTTGGTGAGCCAAGTGGGATTGGGGTACTGATCATTACCTGAAAGTGTCATCAAGATTGGGTGAAAAAATGTATGCTGAGATTTCACGAAACTCGTAGTTTTTTGGAAGCTTGGTAACCCCTTTCCATGAAAGTGATTTGCGCCAGTCTCTGCTTAGAGCTACATCAATAGGGAACAAACCCTAGAGATAGAACTTGGAACTACTTGACTTGGTCAAGTTTCAAAGAGCTAGCACAAACCGTGTTTGATTTAGAATTCCAACTTCATGTATCAATATAGGAGAAAACAGAGTGAAACCTAAAAATTAAAACTGTTACTGCCAACAAACTTTTTAACCTAGAAGAACAAAGTTTTGTGTGCCAAAGGTATTGGGGTACTGATCATTACACGAAAGTGTCAACAAGATTGGGTGAAAAAATGTTTGCTGAGATTTCAGGAAACTCGTAGTTTTTTGAAGCTTGGCAACCCCTTTCCATGAAAGTGATTTGCGCTAGTCTCTGCTTAGGGCTATATCAATAGGAAACAAACCATAGAGATAGAACTTGGAACTACTTGATTGTGTCAAGTTTCAAAGGGCTAGCACAAACCGTGTTTGATTTAGAGGTCCAACTTCATGTATCCATATAGGAGAAAACAGAGTGAAACCTAAAATTTAAAACTGTTACTGCCAAAGATCAGTTTAACCTAGAAGAACAAAATTTGGAGAGAAAAGTTGGAATGGGGTACTGATCATTACCTGAAACTGTCATCAAAATTGGGTGAAAAAATGTGTGCTGAGATTTCAGGAAACTCGTAGTTTTTTGGAAGCTTGGCAACCCCTTTCCATGAAAGTAATTTGCGCCAGTCTCTGCTTAGGGCTACATCAATAGGAAACAAACCATCGAGATAGAACTTGGAACTACTTAATTGTGTCAAGTTTCATAGAGCTAGCACAAACCGTGTTTGATTTAGAGTTCCAAATATATGTATCCATATAGGAGAAAACAGAGTGAAACCTAAAAATTTAAACTATTACTGTCAATGATCGGTTTAACCTAGAAGAACGAAATTTGGTGAGCCAAGTGGGATTGGGGTACTGATCATTACCTGAAAGTGTCATCAAGATTGTTGAAAAAATGTGTGCTGAGATTTCACGAAACTCGTAGTTTTTTGGAAGCTTGGCAACCCCTTTCCATGAAAGTGATTTGCGCCAGTCTCTGCTTAGGTCTACATCAATAGGAAACAAACCATAGTGATAGAACTTGGAACTACTTGATTGTGTCAAGATTCAAAGAGCTTGCACAAACCCTGTTTGATTTAGAGTTCCAACTACATGTATCCATATAAGAAAACAGAGTGAAACCTAAAAATTAAAACTGTTACTGCCAACGAAGGGTTTAACCTAGAAGAACAAAATTTGGTGAGCCAAGTGGGATTGGGGTACTTATGATTACCTGAAAGTGTCATCAAGATTGGGTGAAAAAATGTGTGCTCAGATTTCAGGCAACTCGTAGTTTTTGGAAGCTTGGCAACCCCTTTCCATGAAAGTGATTTGCGCCAGTCTCTGCTTAGGGCTACATCAATAGGAAACAAACCAAAGTGATAGAACTTGGAACTACTTGACTGTGTCAAGTTTCAAGGAGCTAGCACAAACCGTGTTGATTTAGAGTTCCAACTGCCTGTATCCATATAGGAGAAAACAGTGAAACCTAAAAATTAAAACTATTACTGACAACGAACGGTTTAACCTAGAAAAACGAAATTTGGTGGGACAAGTGGGATTGGGGTACTGATCAATACCTGAAAGTGTCATCAAGATTGGGTGAAAAAATGTGTGCTGAGATTTCAGGAAACTCGTAGTTTTTAGAAGCTTGGCAACCCCTTTCCATGAAAGTGATTTGCGCAAGTCTCTGCTTAGGGCTACATCAATATGTAACAGGCCATAAAGATAGAACTTGGATCTACATTATTGTGTCTAGTTTCAAAGAGCTAGCACAAACCGTGTTTGATTTAGAGTTCCAACTACATGTATCCATATAGAAGAAAACAGAGTGAAACCTAAAAATTAAAACTGTTACTGCAAATGATCGTTTAACCTAGAAGAATGAAATTTGGTGAGCCAAGTGGGATTGGGGTACTGATCATTACCTGAAAGTGTCATCAAGATTGGGTGAAAAAATGTGTGCTGAGATTTCTGGAAACTCGTAGTTTTTTGGAAGCTTGGCAACCCCTTTCCATGAAAGTGATTTGCGCCAGTCTCTGCTGAGGGCTACATCAATAGGAAACAAACCATAGAGATAGAACTTGTAACTACTTGACTGTGTCAAGTTTCAAGGAGCTAGCACAAACCGTGTTTGATTTAGAGTTCCAACTACATGTATCCGTATAGCAGAAAACAGAGTGAAAGCTAAAATTTAAAACTGTTACTGCCAATGAATGGTTTAACCTAGAAGAACGAAATTTGGTGAGCCAAGTGGGATTGGCTTACTGATCATTACCTGAAAGTGTCATCAATTGGGTGAAAAAATGTGTGCTGAGATTTCAGGAAACTCGTAGTTTTTTGGAAGATTGGCAACCCCTTTCCATGAAAGTGATTTGCGCAAGTCTCTGCTTAGGGCTACATCAATAGGAAACAAACCATAGAGACAGAAGTTGGAACTACTTTATTGTGTCAAGTTTCAAAGAGCTAGGTCAAACCGAGTTTGATTTAGAGTTCCAAATACATGTATCCGTATAGGAGAAAACAGTGAAACCTAAAAATTAAAACTGTTACTGCCAACGAACGGTTTAATCTAGAACAATGAAATTTGATGAGCCAAGTGGGATTGGGGTACTGATCATTACCTGAAAGTGTCATCAAGATTAGGTGAAGAAATATGTGCTGAGAATTCAGGAAACTCGTAGTTTTTGGAAATCTTGGCAACCCCTTTTTATGAATGTGATTTGCACCAGTCTCTGCTTAGGGCTACATCAATAGGAAACAAACCATAGAGATAGAACTTGGAACTACTTGATTGTTCAAGTTTCAAAGAGCTAGCACAAACCGCCTTTGATTTAGAGTTCCAACTACATGTATCCATATAGGAGAAAACAGAGTGAAACCTAAAAATTAAAACTGTTACTGCCAACGAACGGTTTAACCTAGAACAACGAAATTTGGTGAGCCAAGTGGGATTGGGGTACTGATCATTACCTGAAAGTGTCATCAAGATTGGTGAAAAAAATGTGTGATGAGATTTCAGGAAACTCGTAGTTTTTTGGAAGATTGGCTACCCCTTTCCATGAAAGTGATTTGCGCCAGATTCTGCTTAGGCCTACATCAATAGGAAACAAACCATAGAGCTAGAACTTGGAACTACTTGAATGTGTCCAGTTTGCAAGAGCTAGCACAAACCGTATTTGATTTAGATTTCCAACTACATGTATCCGTATAGGAGAAAACAGAGTGAAACCGAAAAATTAAAACTGTTACTGCCAACGAAAGGTTTAACCTACAAGAACGAAATTTGGTGAGCCAAGTGGGATTGGGGTACTGATGATTACCTGAAAGTGTCATCAAGATTGGGTGAAAAAATGTGTGCTGAGGTTTCAGGAAACTCGTATTTTTTTGGAAGCTTGGCAACCCATTTTTATGAAAGTGATTTGCGCCAGTCTCTGCTTAGGGCTACATCAATAGGAAACAGACCATAGAGATATAACTTGGAACTACTTGATTGTGTCAAGTTTCAAAGAGCTAGCACAAACCGTGTTTGATTTAGAGTTCAAAATACATGTATCCATATAGGAGAAAACAGAGTGAAACCTAAAAATTAAAACTGTTACTGCCAACGAACGGTTTAACCTAGAAGAACGAAATTTGGTGAGCCAAGTGGGATTGCGGTACTGATCATTACCTGAAAGTGTCATCAAGATTGGGTGAAAAAATGTGTGCTGAGATTTCACGAAACTCGTAGTTTTATAGAAGCTTGGCAACCCCTTTCCATGAAAGTGATTTGCGCCAGTCTGTGCTTAGGGCTACATCAATAGGAAACAAACGATAGAGATAGAAGTTGGAACTACTTGATTGTGTCAAGTTTCAAAGAGCTAGCACAAACCGTGTTTGATTTAGAGTTCCAAATACATGTATCCATATAAGAAAACAGAGTGAAAGATAAAAATTAAAACTGTTACTGCCAACGAACGGTTTAAACCTGAAGAACTAAATTTGGTGAGGCAGGTGGGATTGGGGTTCTGATCATTACCTGAAAGTGTCATCAAGATTGGGTGAAAAAATGTGTGCTGAGATTTCAGGAAACGCGTAGTTTTTTGGAAGCTTGGCAACCCCTTTCCATGAAAGTGATTTGCGCCGGTCTCTGCTTAGGGCTACATCAATAGGAAACAAACCATAGAGATAGAACTTGGAACTACTTGATTGTGTCAAGTTTCAAAGAGCTAGCACAAACCGTGTTTGATTTAGAGTTCCAACTACAAGTATTCGTAAAGAAGAAAACAGACTGAAACCTAAAAATTAAAACTGTTACTGCCAACGAACAGTTTAACCTAGAAGAACGAAATTTGGTGAGCCAAGTGGGATTGGGGTACTGATCATTACCTGAAAGTGTCATCAAGATTGGGTGAAAAAATGTGTGCTGAGATTTCAGGAAACTCATAGTTTTTTGGAAGCTTGGCAACCCCTTTCCATGAAAGTGATTTGCACCAGTCTCTGCTTAGGGCTACATCAATAGGAAACAAACCATAGAGATAGAACTTGGAACTACTTGATTCTGTCAAGTTACAAAGAGCTGGCACAAACCGTGTTTGATTTAGAGTTCCAACTACATGTATCCATATAGGAGAAAACAGAGTGAAACCTAAAATTTCAAACTCTTACTGCCAACGAACGGTTTAACCTAGAAGAACGTAATTTGGTGAGCCAAGTGGGATTGGGGTACTGATCATTACCTGAAAGTGTCATCAAGATTGGGTGAAAAAATGTGTGCTGAGATTTCAGGAAACTCATAGTTTTTTGGAAGCTTGGCAACCCCTTTCCATGAAAGTCATTTGCGCCAGTCTCTGCTTAGGGCTACATCAATAGGAAACAAACCATAGAGATAGAACTTGGATCTACTTTATTGTGTCAAGTTTCAGAGAGCTAGCAAAATCGTGTTTGATTTAGAGTTCCAACTATAAGTATCCATATAGGAGAAAACAGAGTGAAACCTAAAAATTAAAACTGTTACTGCCAACGAACGGTTTAACCTAGAAGAACGAAATTTGGTGAGCCAAGTGGGATTGGGGTTCTGATCATTACCTGAAAGTGTCATCAAGATTGGGTGAAAAAATCTGTGCTGAGATTTCAGGAAACTCGTGGTTTTTTGGAAGCTCGGCAACCCCTTTCCATGAAAGTGATTTGCGCCAGTCTCTGCGTAGGGCTACATCAATAGGAAACAAACCATAGAGATAGAACTTGGAACTACTTGATTGTGTCAAGTTTCAAAGAGCTAGCCCAAACCGTCTTTGATTTAGAGTTCCAAATACATGTATCCATATATGAGAAAACAGAGTGAAACCTAAAAATTAAAACTGTTATTGCCAACGAAAGGTTTAACATGGAAGAACGAAATTTGGTGAGCAAGGTGGGATTGGGGTACTGATCATTAACTGAAAGTGTTATCAAGATTGGGTGAAAAAATGTGTGCTGAGATTTCAGGAAACTCGTAGTTTTTTGGAAGCTTGGCAACCCCTTTCCATGAAAGTGATTTGCGCCAGTCTCTGCTTAGGGCTACATCAATAGGAAACAAACCATAGAGATAGAACTTGGAACTACTTGACTGTGTCAAGTTTCAAAGAGCTAGCACAAACCGTGTTTGATTTAGAATTCCAAATTCATGTATCCATAGGAGAAAAGAGAGTGAAATCTAAAAATTAAAACTGTTACTGCCAACGAACAGTTTAACCTAGAAGAACGAAATTTGGTGAGCCAGGTGGGATTGGGGTATTGATCATTACCTGAAAGTGTCATCAAGATTGGTGAAAAAATGTGTGATGAGATTTCAGGAAACTCGTGGTTTTTTGGAAGATTGGCAACCCCTTTCCATGAAAGTGATTTGCGCCAGTCTCTGCATAGGGCTACATCAATAGGAAACAAACCATAGAGATAGAACTTGGAACTACTTGATTGTGTCAAGTTTCAAAGAGCTAGCCCAAACCGTCTTCGATTTAGAGTTCCAAATACATGTATCCATATATGAGAAAACAGAGTGAAACCTAAAAATTAAAACTGTTACTGCCAACGAGCGGTATAACCTATAAGAAAGAAATTTGGTGAGCCAAGTGGGATTGGGGTACTGATCATTACCTGAAAGTGTCATCAAGATTGGCTGAAAAAATCTGTGCTGAGATTTCAGGAACCTCGTAGTTTTTTGGAATCTTGGCAAACCCTTTCCATGAAAGTGATTTGTGCAAGTCTCTGCTTAGGGCTACATCAATAGGAAACAAACCATAGAGATAGAACTTGGAACTACTTGAGTCTGTCAAGTTTTCAAGTGCTAGCACAAACCGTGTTTGATTTAGAGTTCCAACTACAAGTATCCGTATAGGAGAAAACAGAGTGAAACCTAAAAATTAAAACTGTTACTGCCAACGAACGGTTTAACCTAGAAGAACGTAATTTGGTGAGCCAAGTGGGATTGGGGTACTGATCATTACCTGAAAGTGTCATCAAATTGGGTGAAAAAATGTGTGCTGAGATTTCAAGAAACTCGTAGTTTTATGGAAGCTTGGCAACCCCTTTCCATGAAAGTGATTTGCGCCAGTCTCTGCTTAGGGCTACATCAATAGGAAACAAACCATAGAGAGAGAACTTGGAACTACTTGATTCTGTCAAGTTTTCAAGTGCTAGCACAAACCGTGTTTGATTTAGAGTTCAAAATACAAGTATCCGTATAGGAGAAAACAGAGTGAAACCTAAAAATTAAAACTGTTACTGCCAACGAACGGTTTAAACTAGAAGAACGTAATTTGGTGAGCCAAGTGGGATTGGGGTACTGATCATTACCTGAAAGTGTCATCAAGATTGGGTGAAAAATTGTGTGCTGAGATTTCAGGAAACTCATAGTTTTTTGGAAGCTTGGCAACCCCTTTCCATGAAAGTGATTTGCGCCAGTCTCTGCTTAGGGCTACATCAGTAGGAAACAAACCATAGAGATAGAACTTGGAACTACTTGATTTTGTCAAGTTTCAAAGAGCTAGCACAAACCGTGTTTGATTTAGAGTTCCAACTACATGTATCCATATAGGAGAAAACAGAGTGAAACCTAAAAATTCAAACTGTTACTGCCAATGAACGGTTTAACCTAGAAGAACGAAATTTGGTGAGCCAAGTGGGATTGGGGTACTGATCATTACCTGAAAGTGTCATCAAGATTGGGTGAAAAAATGTGTGCTGAGATTTCAGGAAACTCGTAGTTTTTTGGAAGCTTGGCAACCCCTTTCCATGAAAGTGATTTGCGCCAGTCTCTGCTTAGGGCTACATCAATAGGAACCAAACCATAGAGATGGAACTTGGAACTACTTGATTCTGTCAAGTTTTCAAGTGCTAGCACAAACCGTGTTTGATTTAGAGTTCCAACTACATGTATCCATATAGGAGAAAACAGAGTGAAACCTAAAAATTAAAACTGTTCCTGTAAACGAACGGTTTAACGTAGAAGAACGAAATTTGGTGAGCCAAGTGGGATTGGGGTACTGATCATTACCTGAAAGTGTCATCAAGATTGGGTGAAAAAATGTGTGCTGAGATTTCAGGAAACTCATAGTTTTTTGGAAGCTTGGCAACCCCTTTCCATGAAAGTCATTTGCGCCACTCTCTACTTAGGGCTATATCAATAGGAAACAAACCATAGAGACAGAACTTGGATCTACTTTATTGTGTCAAGTTTCAGAGAGCTAGCACAAACCGTGTTTGATTTAGAGTTCCAACTACATGTATCCATATAGGAGAAAAAGAGTGAAACCTAAAAATTAAAACTGTTACTGCCAATGAACGGTTTAAGCTAGAAGAACAAAATTTGGTGAGACAGGTGGGATTGGGGTACTGATCATTACCTGAAAGTGTCATCAAGATTGGTGAAAAAAATGTGTGATGAGATTTCAGGAAACTCGTAGTTTTTTGGAAGATTGGCAACCCCTTTCCATGAAAGTGATTTGCGCCAGTCTCTGCTTAGGGCTACATCTATAGGAAACAAACCATAGAGCTAGAAGTTGGAACTACTTGATTTTGTCAATTTTCAAAGAGCTAGCACAAACCATCTTTGATTTAGAGTTCCAACTACAAGAATCCATATAGGAGAAAACAGAGTGAAACCTAAAAATTAAAACTGTTACTGCCAACGGACGGTTAACCTATAAGAACGAAATTAGGTGAGCCAAGTGGTATTGGGGTACTGATCATTACCTGAAAGTGTCATCAAGATTGGGTGAAAAAATGTGTGCTGAGATTTCAGGAAACTCATAGATTTTGGAAGCTGGGCAACCCCTTTCCATGAAAGTGATTTGTGCCAGTCTCTGCTTAGGGCTACATCAATAGGAAACAAACCATAGAGATACAACTTGGAACTACTTTATTGTGTCAAGTTTCAAAAGCTAGCACAGACCGTGTTGATTTAGAGTTCCAACTACATGTATCCATATAGCAGAAAACAGAGTGGAACCTAAAAATTCAAACTCTTACTTCAAACGAACGATTTAATCTAGAAGAACAAAATTTGGTGAGCCAAGTGGGATTGGGGTACTGATCATTACCTGAAAGTGTCATCAAGATTGGATGAAAAAATGTGTGCTGAGATTTCAGGAAACTCCTAGTTTTTTGGAAGCTTGGCAACCCTTTTCCATGAAAGTGATTTGTGCCAGTCTCTACGTAGGGCTACATCAATAGGAAACAAACCATAGATATAGAAATTGGAACTACTTGACTGTGTCAAGTTTCAAAGAGCTAGCACAAACCGTGTTTGATTTAGAATTCCAACTTCATGTATCCATAGGAGAAAACAGAGTGAAACCTGAAAATTAAAACTGTTACTGCCAATGAACGGTTTAACCTAGAAGAACAAAATTTGGTGAGACCGGTTGGATTGGGGTACTGATCATTACCTGAAAGTGTCATCAAGACTGGTGAAAAAAATGCGTGATATGATTTCAGAAAACTCGTAGTTTTTTGGAAGCTTGGCAACCCCTTTCCATGAAAGTGATTTGCGCCAGTCTCTGCTTAGGGCTACATCAATAGGAAACAAACCATAGAGATAGAACTTGGAACTACTTGATTGTGTCAAGTTACAAAGAGCTACCACAAACCGTGTTTGATTTAGAGTTCCAACTACATGTATCCATATAGGAGAAAACAGAGTGAAACCTAAAAATTCAAACTGTTACTGCCAACGAACGGTTTAACCTAGAAGAACAAAATTTGGTGAGCCAAGTGGGATTGGGGTACTGATCATTACCTGAAAGTGTCATCAAGATTGGGTGAAAAAATGTGTGCTCAGATTTCAGGAAACTCGTAGTTTTTTGGAAGCTCAGCAACCCCTTTCCAAGAAAGTGAATTGTGCCAGTCTCTACGTAGGGCTACATCAATAGGAAACAAACCATAGAGATAGAACTTGGAACTACTTGATTGTGTCAAGTTTCAAAGAGCTAGCACAAACCGTGTTTGATTTAGAGTTCCAACTACAAGTATCCGTATAGAAGAAAACAGAGTGAAACCTAAAAATTAAAACTGTTACTGCCAACGAACGGTTTAACCTAGAAGAACGAAATTTGGTGAGCCAAGTGGGATTGGGGTACTGATCATTACCTGAAAGTGTCATCAAGATTGGGTGAAAAAATGTGTGCTGAGATTTCAGGAAACTCGTAGTTTTTTGGAATCTTGGCAACCCCTTTCCATGAAAGTGATTTGCGCCAGTCTCTGCTTAGGGCTACATCAATAGGAAACAAACCATAGAGATAGAACTTGGAACTACTTGATTCTGTCAAGTTACAAAGAGCTAGCACAAACCGTGTTTGATTTAGAGTTCCAACTACATGTATCCATATAGGAGAAAACAGAGTGAAACCTAAAATTTCAAACTCCTACTGCCAACGAACGGTTTAACCTAAAAGAACGAAATTTGGTGAGCCAAGTGGGATTGGGGTACTGATCATTACCTGAAAGTGTCATCAAGATTGGGTGAAAAAATCTGTGCTGAGATTTCAGGAAACTCGTGGTTTTTTGGAAGCTCGGCAACCCTTTTCCATGAAAGTTATTTGCGCCAGTCTCTGCTTAGGGCTACATCAATAGGAAACAAATCATAGAGATAGAACTTGGAACTACTTGATTTTGTCAAGTTTCAAAGAGCTAGCACAAACCATGTTTGATTTAGAGTTCCAACTACATGTAACCTTCTACGAGAAAAAAGAGTGAAACCTAAAAATTAAAACTGTTACTGCCAACGATTGGTTAAACCTAGAAGAACGAAATTTGGTGAGCCAAGTGGGATTGGGGTACTCATCATTACCTGAAAGTATCATCAACATTGGGTGAAAAAATGTGTGCTGAGATTTCAGGAAACTCGTAGTTTTTTGGAAGCTTGGCAACCCCTTTCCATGAAAGTGATTTGCGCCAGTCTCTCCTTAGGGCTACATCAATAGGAAACAAACCATAGAGATAGAACTTGGAACTACTTGACTGTGTCAAGTTTCAAAGAGCTAGCACAAACCGTGTTTGATTTAGAATTCCAAATTCATGTATCCATAGGAGAAAAGAGAGTGAAATCTAAAAATTAAAACTGTTACTGCCAACGAACGGTTTAACCTAGAAGAACGAAATTTGGTTAGCCAGGTGGGATTGGGGTATTGATCATTACCTGAAAGTGTCATCAAGATTGGTGAAAAAATGTGTGATGAGATTTCAGGAAACTCGTAGTTTTTTGGAAGATTGGCAACCCCTTTCCATGAAAGTGATTTGCGCCAGTCTCTGCTTAGGGCTACATCAATAGGAAACAAACCATAGAGATAGAACTTGGAACTACTTGATTGTGTCAAGTTTCAAAGAGCTAGCCCAAACCGTCTTTGATTTAGAGTTCCAAATACATGTATCCATATATGAGAAAACAGAGTGAAACCTAAAAATTAAAATTGTTACTGCCAACGAGCGGTATAACCTATAAGAAAGAAATTTGGTGAGCCAAGTGGGATTGGGGTACTGATCATTACCTGAAAGTGTCATCAAGATTGGCTGAAAAAATCTGTGCTGAGATTTCAGGAACCTCGTAGTTTTTTGGAAGCTTGGCAAAGCCTTTCCATGAAAGTGATTTGCGCCAGTCTCTGCTTAGGGCTACATCAATAGGAAACAAACCATAGAGATAGAACTTGGAACTACTTGATTGTGTCAAGCTTCAAAGAGCTAGCACAAACCGTGTTTGATTTAGAGTTCCAACTACATGTATCCATATAGGAGAAAACAGAGTGAAACCTAAAAATTAAAACTGCTAATGCCAATGAATGGTTTAACCTAGAAGAACAAAATTTGGTGAGCCAAGTGGGATTGCGCTACTGATCATTACCTGAAAGTATCATCAAGATTGGGTGATAAATGTGTGCTGAGATTTCAGGAAACACGTAGTTTTTGGAAGCTTGGCAACCCCTTTCCATGAAAGTGATTTGTGCCAGTCTCTACTTAGGGCTACATCAATAGGAAACAAACCACAGAGATAGAACTTGGAACTACTTGATTGTGTCAAGTTTCAAAGAGCTAGCACAAACCGTGTTTGATTTAGAGTTCCAAATACAAGTATCCTTACAGGAGAAAACAGAGTGAAACCTAAAAATTAAAACTGTTACTGCCAACGAACGGTTTAACCTAGAAGAACGAAATTTGGTGAGCCAAGTGGGATTGGGGTTCTGATCATTACCTGAAAGTGTCATCAAGATTGGGTGAAAAAATGTGTGCTGAGATTTCAGGAAACTCGTAGTTTTTTGGAAGCTTGGCAACCCCTTTCCATGAAAGTGATTTGCACCAGTCTCTGCTTAGGGCTACATCAATAGGAAACAGACCATAGAGATAGAACTAGGAACTACTTGATTGTGTCAATTTTCAAAGAGCTAGCACAAACAGTGTTTAATTCAGAGTTCCAACTACATGTATCCATATAGGAGAAAACAGAGTGAAACCTAAAAATTAAAACTGTTACTGCCAACGAACGGTTTAACCTAGAAAAACGAAATTTGGTGAGCCAAGTGGGATTGGGGTAGTGATCATTACCTGAAAGTGTCATCAAGACTGGTGAAAAAAATGCGTGATATGATTTCAGAAAACTCGTAGTTTTTTGGAAGCTTGGCAACCCCTTTCCATGAAAGTGATTTGCGCCAGTCTCTGCTTAGGGCTACATCAATAGGAAACAAACCATAGAGATAGAACATGGAACTACTTGACTGTGTCAAGTTTCAAAGAGCTAGCACAAACCGTGTTTGATTTAGAATTCCAACTTCATGTATCCATAGGAGAAAACAGAGTGAAACCTAAAAATTAAAACTGTTACTGCCAACGAACGGTTTAACCTAGAAGAACGAAATTTGGTGAGCCAGGTGGGATTGGGGTACTTATCATTACCTGAAAGTGTCATCAAGATTGGTGAAAAAATGTGTGATGAGATTTCAGGAAACTCGTAGTTTTTTGGAAGATTGGCAACCCCTTTCCATGAAAGTGATTTGCGCCAGTCTCTGCTTAGGGCTACATCAATAGGAAACAGACCATAGAGATAGAACTAGGAACTACTTGATTGTGTCAATTTTCAAAGAGCTAGCACAAACAGTGTTTAATTCAGAGTTCCAACTACATGTATCCATATAGGAGAAAACAGAGTGAAACCTAAAAATTAAAACTGTTACTGCCAACGAACGGTTTAACCTAGAAAAACGAAATTTGGTGAGCCAAGTGGGATTAAGGTACTGATCATTACCTGAAAGTGTCATCAAGACTGGTGAAAAAAATGCGTGATATGATTTCAGACAACTCGTAGTTTTTTGGAAGCTTGGCAACCCCTTTCCATGAAAGTGATTTGCGCCAGTCTCTGCTTAGGGCTACATCAATAGGAAACAAACCATAGAGATAGAACATGGAACTACTTGACTGTGTCAAGTTTCAAAGAGCTAGCACAAACCGTGTTTGATTTAGAATTCCAACTTCATGTATCCATAGGAGAAAACAGAGTGAAACCTAAAAATTAAAACTGTTACTGCCAACGAACGGTTTAACCTAGAAGAACGAAATTTGGTGAGCCAGGTGGGATTGGGGTACTTATCATTACCTGAAAGTGTCATCAAGATTGGTGAAAAAATGTGTGATGAGATTTCAGGAAAATCGTAGTTTTTTGGAAGATTGGCAACCCCTTTCCATGAAAGTGATTTGCGCCAGTCTCTGCTTAGGGCTACATCAATAGGAAACAAACCATAGAGATAGAACTTGGAACTACTTGATTGTGTCAAGTTTCAAAGAGCTAGCCCAAACCGTCTTTGATTTAGAGTTCCAAATACATGTATCCATATAGGAGAAAAAAGAGTGAAACCTAAAAATTAAAACTGTTACTGCCAACGAGCGGTATAACCTATAAGAAAGAAATTTGGTGAGCCAAGTGGGATTGGGGTACTGATCATTACCTGAAAGTGTCATCAAGATTGCCTGAAAAAATGTGTGCTGAGATTTCAGGAACCTCCTAGTTTTTTGGAAGCTTGGCAAACCCTTTCCATGAAAGTGATTTGCGCCAGTCTCTGCTTAGGGCTACATCAATAGGAAACAATCCATAGAGATAGAACTTGGAACTACTTGATTGTGTCAAGTTTCAAAGAGCTAGCACAAACCGTGTTTGATTTAGAGTTCCAACTACATGTATCCATATAGGAGAAAACAGAGTGAAACCTAAAAATTTAAACTGCTACTGCCAATGAATGGTTTAACCTAGAAGAACAAAATTTGGTGAGCCAAGTGGGATTGGGCTACTGATCATTACCTGAAAGTATCATCAAGATTGGGTGAAAAATGTGTGCTGAGATTTCAGGAAACTCGTAGTTTTTGGAAGCTTGGCAACCCCTTTCCATGAAAGTGATTTGTGCAAGTCTCTACTTAGGGCTACATCAATAGGAAACAAACCATAGAGATAGAACTTGGAACTACTTGACTGTGTCAAGTTTCAAAAGCTAGCACAAACCGTGTTTGATTTAGAGTTCCAAATACAAGTATCCTTACAGGAGAAAACAGAGTGAAACCTAAAAATTAAAACTGTTACTGCCAACAACGGTTTAATCTAGAAGAACGAAATTTGGTGAGCCAAGTGGGAATTGGGTACTGATCATTACCTGAAAGTGTCATCAAGATTGGGTGAAAAAATGTGTGCTGAGATTTCAGGAAACTCGTAGTTTTTTGAAAGCTTGGCAACCCCTTTCCATGAAAGTGATTTGCGCCAGTCTCTGCTTAGGGATACATCAATAGGAAACAGAACATAGAGATACAACTTGGAAATACTTGATTGTGTCAATTTTCAAAGAGCTAGCACAAACAGTGTTTAATTCAGAGTTCCAACTACATGTATCCATATAGGAGAAAACAGAGTGAAACCTAAAAATTAAAACTGTTACTGCCAACGAACGGTTTAACCTAGAACAACGAAATTTGGTGAGCCAAGTGTGATTGGGGTACTGATCATTACCTGAAATGTCATCAAGATTGGGTGAAAAAATGTGTGCTGAGATTTCAGGAAACTCGTAGTTTTTGGAAGCTTGGCAACCCATTTCCATGAAAGTGATTTGCACCAGTCTCTGCTTAGGGCTACATCAATAGGAAACAAACCATAGAGATAGAAGTTGGAACTACTTGATTGTGTCAAGTTTCAAAGAGCTAGCACAAACCGTCTTTAATTTAGAGTTCCAACTACATGTATCCATAAAGGAGAAAACAGAGTGAAACCTAAGAATTAAAACTGTTACTGCCAACGAACGATTTAACCTAGAAAAACAATATTCGGTGAGCCAAGTGGGATTGGGGTACTGATCATTACCTGAAAGTGTCATCACGATTGGGTGAAAAAATGTCTGCTGAGATTTCAGGAAACTCGTAGATTTTTGGAAGATTGGCAACCCCTTTCCATGAAAGTGATTTGCTGCAGTCTCTGCTTAGGGCTATATCAATAGGAAACAAACCATAGAGATAGAACTTGGAACTACTTGATTGTGTCAAGTTTCAAAGAGCTAGCACAAACCGTGTTTGATTTAGAATTCCAACTTCATGTATCCATATAGGAGAAAACAGAGTGAAACCTAAAAATTAAAACTGTTACTGCCAACGAACGGTTTAACCTAGAAAAACGAAATTTGGTGAGCCAAGTGGGATTGGGGTACTGATCATTACCTAAAAGTGTCATCAAGACTGGTAAAAAAAATGTATGATGTGATTTCAGAAAACTCGTAGTTTTTTGGAAGCTTGGCAACCCCTTTCCATGTAAGTGATTTGCGCCAGTCTCTGCTTAGGGCTACATCAATAGGAAACAAACCATAGAGATAGAACTTGGAACTACTTGATTGTGTCCAGTTTCAAAGAGCTAGCACAAACCGTGTTTGATTTAGAATTCCAACTTCATGTATCCATATAGGAGAAAACAGTGAAACCTAAAAATTAAAACTTTTACTGCCAACGAACGGTTTAACCTAGAAGAACGAAATTTGGTGAGCCAAGTGGGATTGGGGTACTGATCATTACCTGAAAGTGTCATCAAGATTGGATGAAAAAATCTGTGCTGAGATTTCAGGAAACTCGTAGTTTTTTTGGAAGGTTGGCAAGCTTTTTCCATGAAAGTGATTTGCGCCGGTCTCTGTTTAGGGCTACATCAATAGGAAACAAATCATAGAGATAAAACTTGGAACTACTTGATTGTGTCAAGTTTCAAAGAGCTAGCACAAACCATGTTTGAATAGAGTTCCAACTACATGTATCCATGTAGGAGAAAACAGAGTGAAACCTAAAAATTTAAACTGTTACTGCCAACGAACGGTTTAACTAGAAGAAAGAAATTTGTTGAGCCAAGTGGGATTGGGGTACTTATCATTACCTGAAAGTCTCATCAAGATTGGGTGAAAAAATGTGTGATGAGATTTCAGAAAACTCGTAGTTTCTTGGAAGCTTGGCAACCCCTTTCCATGAAAGGGAATTGCACCAGTCTCTGCTTAGTGCTACATCAATAGGAAACAAACCATAGAGATAGAACCTGGAACTACTTGATTGTTCAAGTTTCAAAGAGCTAGCACAAACCGTGTTAGATTTAGTGTTCCAAATACATGTATCCATATAGGATAAAAAAAGAGTGAAATCTAAAAATTAAAACTGTTACTCCCAACGATTGGTTTAACCTAGAAGAACGAAATTTGGTGAGCCAAGTGGGATTGGGGTACTGATCATTACCTGAAAGTGTCATCGAGATTGGGCGAAAAAATTTGTTCTGAGATTTCAGGAAACTCGTAGTTCTTTGGAAGCTTGGCAACCCCTTTCCATGAAAGTGATTTGCGCCAGTCTCTGCTTAGGGCTACATCAATAGGAAACAAAGGATAGAGATAGAAGTTGGAATTACTTTATTGTGTCAAGTTTCAAAGAGCTAGCACAAACCGTGTTTGATTTAGAGTTCCAACTACATGTGTCCATATAGGAGAAAACAGAGTGAAACCTAAAAATTAAAACTGTTACTGCCAATGAACCGTTTAACTTAGAAGAACGAAATTTGGTGAGCCAAGTGGGATTGGGGTACTGATCATTACCTGAAAGTGTCATCAAGATTGGGTGAAAAAATGTGTGATGAGATATCAGGAAACTCGTAGTTCTTTGGAAGCTTGGCAACCCCTTTCAATGAAAGTGAATTCCGCCAGCCTCTGCTTAGTGCTACATCAATAGGAAACAAACCATAGTGATAGAACTTGAATCTACTTGATTGTGTCAAGTTTCAAAGTGCTAGCACAAACCGTGTTTGATTTAGAGTTCCAACTACATGTATCCATATAGAAGAAAACAGAGTGAAACCTAAAAATTAAAACTGTTACTGCCAACGAACGGTTTAACCTAGAAGAACGAAATTTGGTGAGCCAAGTGGGATTGGGGTTCTGATCATTACTTGAAAGCGTCGTCAAGATTGGGTGAAAAACTGTGTGCTGAGATTTCAGGAAACTCGTAGTTTTTGGATGCTTGGCAACCCCTTTCCATGGAAGTGATTTGCGCCAGTCTCTGTTTGGGGCTACATCAATAGGAAACAAAACATAGAGATAGAACTTGGAACTACTTTATTGTGTCAAGTTTCAAAGAGCTAGCCCAAACCGTGTTTGATTTAGAGTTCCAACTACATGTATCCATATAGGAGAAAACAGAGTGAAACCTAAAATTTAAAACTGTTACTGCCAACGAACGGTTTAACCTAGAAGAACGAAATTTGGTGAGCCAGGTGGGTTTGGGAACTGATCATTACCTGAAAGTCTCATCAAGATTGGGTGAAAAAATGTGTGCTGAGATTTCAGGAAACTCGTAGTTTTTTGGAAGCTTGGCAACCCCTTTCCATGAAAGTCATTTGCGCCAGTCTTTGCTTAGGGCTACATCAATAGGAAAGAAACCATAGAGATAGAACTTGGAACTACTTGATTGTGTCAAGTTTCAAAGAGCTAGCACAAACCGTGTTTGATTTAGAGTTCCAACTACATGTATCCATATAGGAGAAAACAGAGTGAAACCTAAAAATTAAAACCATTATTGCCAATGAACGGTTTAACCTAGAAGAACGAAATTTGGTGAGGCAAGTGGGATTGGGGTACTGATCATTACCTGAAAGTGTCATCAAGATTGGTGAAAAAATGTGTGCTGAGATTTCAGGAATCTCGTAGTTTTTTGGAAGCTTGGCAACCCCTTTCCATGAAAGTGAATTCCGCTAGCCTCTGCTTAGTGCTACATCAATAGGAAACAAACCATAGAGACAGAACTTGGAACTACTTGATTGTGTCAAGATTCAAAGAGCTAGCACAAACCGTGTTTGATTTAGAGTTCCAACTACATGTATCCATATAGGAGAAAACAGAGTGAAACCTAAAAATTAAAACTGTTACTGCCAACGAACGGTTTAACCTAGAAGAACGCAATTTGGTGAGCCAAGTGGGATTGGGTACTGACCATTACCTGAAAGTGTTATCAAGATTGGGTGAAAAAATGTTTGCTGAGATTTCAGGAAACTCGTAGTTTTTTGGAAGCTTGGCAACCCCTTTCCATGAAAGTGAATTCCGCCCGCCTCTGCGTAGTGCTACATCAATAGGAAACAAACCATAGAGCTAGAACTTGGAACTACTTGATTGTGTCAAGTTTCAAAGAGCTAGCACAAACCGTCTTTGATTTAGAGTTCTAACTACATGTATCCATATAGGAGAAAACAGAGTGAAACCTAAAAATTAAAACTGTTACTGCCAACGAACGGTTTAATCTAGAACAATGAAATTTGATGAGCCAAGTGGGATTGGGGTACTGATCATTACCTGAAAGTGTCATCAAGATTAGGTGAAGAAATATGTGCTGAGAATTCAGGAAACTCGTAGTTTTTGGAAATCTTGGCAACCCCTTTTTATGAATGTGATTTGCACCAGTCTCTGCTTAGGGCTACATCAATAGGAAACAAACCATAGAGATAGAACTTGGAACTACTTGATTGTTCAAGTTTCAAAGAGCTAGCACAAACCGCCTTTGATTTAGAGTTCCAACTACATGTATCCATATAGGAGAAAACAGAGTGAAACCTAAAAATTAAAACTGTTACTGCCAACGAACGGTTTAACCTAGAACAACGAAATTTGGTGAGCCAAGTGGGATTGGGGTACTGATCATTACCTGAAAGTGTCATCAAGATTGGTGAAAAAAATGTGTGATGAGATTTCAGGAAACTCGTAGTTTTTTGGAAGATTGGCTACCCCTTTCCATGAAAGTGATTTGCGCCAGATTCTGCTTAGGCCTACATCAATAGGAAACAAACCATAGAGCTAGAACGTGGAACTACTTGAATGTGTCCAGTTTGCAAGAGCTAGCACAAACCGTATTTGATTTAGATTTCCAACTACATGTATCCGTATAGGAGAAAACAGAGTGAAACCTAAAAATTAAAACTGTTACTGCCAACGAAAGGTTTAACCTAGAAGAACGAAATTTGGTGAGCCAAGTGGGATTGGGGTACTGATCATTACCTGAAAGTGTCATCAAGATTGGGTGAAAAAATGTGTGCTGAGGTTTCAGGAAACTCGTATTTTTTTGGAAGCTTGGCAACCCATTTTCATGAAAGTGATTTGCGCCAGTCTCTGCTTAGGGCTACATCAATAGGAAACAGACCATAGAGATATAACTTGGAACTACTTGATTGTGTCAAGTTTCAAAGAGCTAGCACAAACCCTGTTTGATTTAGAGTTCCAACTACATGTATCCATATAGGAGAAAACAGAGTGAAACCTAAAAATTAAAACTGTTACTGCCAACGAACGGTTTAACCTAGAAGAACGAAATTTGGTGAGCCAAGTGGGATTGGGGTACTGATCATTACCTGAAAGTGTCATCAAGTTTGGGTGAAAAAATGTGTGCTGAGATTTCACGAAACTCGTAGTTTTATAGAAGCTCGGCAACCCATTTCCATGAAAGTGATTTGCGCCAGTCTGTGCTTAGGGCTACATCAATAGGAAACAAACGATAGAGATAGAAGTTGGAACTACTTTATTGTGTCAAGTTTCAAAGAGCTAGCACAAACCGTGTTTGATTTAGAGTTCCAAATACATGTATCCATATAAGAAAACAGAGTGAAAGATAAAAATTAAAACTGTTACTGCCAACGAACGGTTTAAACCTGAAGAACTAAATTTGGTGAGGCAGGTGGGATTGGGGTTCTGATCATTACCTGAAAGTGTCATCAAGATTGGGTGAAAAAATGTGTGCTGAGATTTCAGGAAACGCGTAGTTTTTTGGAAGCTTGGCAACCCCTTTCCATGAAAGTGATTTGCGCCGGTCTCTGCTTAGGGCTACATCAATAGGAAACAAACCATAGAGATAGAACTTGGAACTACTAGATTGTGTCAAGTTTCAAAGAGCTAGCACAAACGGTGTTTGATTTAGAGTTCCAACTACAAGTATTCGTATAGAAGAAAACAGAGTGAAACCTAAAAATTAAAACTGTTACTGCCAACGAACGGTTTAACCTAGAAGAACGAAATTTGGTGAGCCAAGTGGGATTGGGGTACTGATCATTACCTGAAAGTGTCATCAAGATTGGGTGAAAAAATGTGTGCTGAGATTTCAGGAAACTCATAGTTTTTTGAAAGCTTGGCAACCCCTTTCCATGAAAGTGATTTGCGCCAGTCTCTGCTTAGGGCTACATCAATAGGAAACAAACCATAGAGATAGAACTTGGAACTACTTGATTCTGTCAAGTTACAAAGAGCTAGCACAAACCGTGTTTGATTTAGAGTTCCAACTACATGTATCCATATAGGAGAAAACAGAGTGAAACCTAAAATTTCAAACTCTTACTGCCAACGAACGGTTTAACCTAAAAGAACGAAATTTGGTGAGCCAAGTGGGATTGGGGTACTGATCATTACCTGAAAATGTCATGAAGATTGGGTGAAAAAATATGTGCTCAGATTTCATGAAACTCCTAGTTTTATGGAAGCTTGGCAACCCCTTTCCATGAAAGTGATTTGCGCCAGTCTCTGCTTAGGGCTACATCAGTAGGAAACAAACCAAAGAGATAGAACTTGGAACTACTTGATTGTGTCAAGTTTTAAAGAGCTAGCACAAACCGTGTTTGATTTAGAGTTCCAACTACATGTATCCATATAGCAGAAAACAGAGTGAAACCTAAAAATTAAAACTGTTACTGCCAACAAACGGTTTAAGCTAGAGGAACGAAATTTTGTGAGCCACGTGGGATTGGGGTACTGATCATTACCTGAAAGTGTCATCAAGTTTTGGTGAAAAAATGTGTGCTGAGACTTCAGGAAACTCGTAGTTTTTTGGAAGCTTGGCAACCCCTTTCCATGAAAGTGATTTGCGCCAATCTCTGCTTAGGGCTACATCAATAGGAAACAAACCATAGAGATAGAACTTGGAACTACTTGATTCTGTCAAGTTTTCAAGTGCTAGCACAAACCGTGTTTGATTTAGAGTTCCAACTACAAGTATCCGTATAGGAGAAAACAGAGTGAAACCTAAAAATTAAAACTGTTACTGCCAACGAACGGTTTAACCTAGAAGAACGAAATTTGGTGAGCCAAGTGGGATTGGGGTACTGATCATTACCTGAAAGTGTCATCAAGATTGGGTGAAAAAATGTGTGCTGAGATTTCAAGAAACTCGTAGTTTTATGGAAGCTTGGCAACCCCTTTCCATGAAAGTGATTTGCGCCAGTCTCTGCTTAGGGCTACATCAATAGGAAAAAAACCATAGAGAGAGAACTTGGAACTACTTGATTCTGTCAAGTTTTCAAGTGCTAGCACAAACCGTGTTTGATTTAGAGTTAAAAATACAAGTATCCGTATAGGAGAAAACAGAGTGAAACCTAAAAATTAAAACTGTTACTGCCAAGGAACGGTTTAAACTAGAAGAACGTAATTTGGTGAGACAAGTGGGATTGGGGTACTGATCATTACCTGAAAGTGTCATCAAGATTGGGTGAAAAAATGTGTGCTGAGATTTCAGGAAACTCGTAGTTATTTGGAAGCTTGGCAACCCTTTCCATGAAAGTGATTTGCGCCAGTCTCTGCTTAGGGCTACATCAATAGGAACCAAACCATAGAGATAGAACTTGGAACTACTTGATTCTGTCAAGTTTTCAAGTGCTAGCACAAACTGTGTTTGATTTAGAGTTCCAACTACATGTATCCATATAGGAGAAAACAGAGTGAAACCTAAAAATTAAAACTGTTCCTGTAAACGAACGGTTTAACGTAGAAGAAAGAAACTTGGTGAGCCAAGTGGGATTGGGGTACTGATCATTACCTGAAAGCGTCATCAAGATTGGGTGAAAAAATGTGTGCTGAGATTTCAGGAAACTCATAGTTTTTTGGAAGCTTGGCAACCCCTTTCCATGAAAGTCATTTGCGCCAGTCTCTGCTTAGGGCTACATCAATAGGAAACAAACCATAGAGATAGAACTTGGATCTACTTTATTGTGTCAAGTTTCAGAGAGCTAGCAAAACCGTGTTTGATTTAGAGTTCCAACTACATGTATCCATATAGGAGAAAACAGAGTGAAACCTAAAAATTAAAACTGTTACTGCCAATGAACGGTTTAACCTAGAAGAACAAAATGTGGTGAGACAGGTGGGATTGGGGTACTGATCATTACCTGAAAGTGTCATCAAGATTGGAGAAAAAACGTGTAATGAGATTTCAGGAAACTCATAGTTTTTTGGAAGCTTGGCAACCCCTTTCCATGTAAGTGATTTTCGCCAGTCTCTGCTTAGGTCTACATCAATAGGAAACAAACCATAGAGATAGAACTTGGAACTACTTGATTGTGTCAAGTTTCAAAGAGCTAGCACAAACCGTGTTTGATTTAGAGTTCCAACTACATGTATCCATATAGGAGAAAACAGAGTGAAACCTAAAAATTAAAACTGTTACTGCCAATGAACAGTTTAACTTAGAAGAACGAAATTTGGTGAGCCAAGAGGTATTGGGGTACTGATCATTACCTGAAAGTGTCATCAAGATTGGGTGAAAAAATGTGTGATGAGATATCAGGAAACTCGTAGTTCTTTGGAAGCTTGGCAACCCCTTTCAATGAAAGTGAATTCCGCCAGCCTCTGCTTAGGGCTACATCAATAGGAAACAAACCATAGTGATAGAACTTGGAACTACTTGATTGTGTCAAGTTTCAAAGAGCTAGCACAAACCGTGTTTGTTTTAGAGTTCCAACTACATGTATCCATATAGGAGAAAACAGAGTGAAACCTAAAAATTAAAACTCTTACAGCCAATGAACGGTTTAACCTAGAAGAACGAAATTTGGTGAGCCAGGTGGGATTGGGGTACTCATCATTACCTGAAAGTGTCATCAAGATTGGGTGAAAAGATGTGTGCTGAGATTTCAGGAAACGCGTAGTTTTTTCGAAGCTTGGCAACCCCTTTCCATGAAAGTGATTTGCGCCAGTCTCTGCTTAGGGCTACATCAATAGGAAAAAAACCATAGAGATAGAACTTGGAACTACTTTATTGTGTCAAGTTTCAAAGATCTAGCACAAACCGTCTTTGATTTAGAGTTCCAAATATATGTATCCATATAGGAGAAAACAGAGTGAAACCTAAAAATATAAACTGTTACTGCCAACGATCGGTATAACCTAGGAGAACGAAATCTGGTGAGCCAAGTGGGATTGGGGTACTGATCATTACCTGAAAGTGTCATCAAGGTTGGGTGAAAAAATGTGTGCTGAGATTTCAGGAAACTCGTAGTTTTTTGGAAGCTTGGCAACCCCTTTCCATGAAAGTGATTTGCGCCAGTCTCTGCTTAGGGCTACATCAATAGGAAACAAACCATAGAGATAAAAATTGGAACTACTTGACTGTGTCAAGTATCAAAGAGCTAGCACAAACCGTGTTTGATTTAGAATTCCAACTTCATGTATCCATAGGAGAACACAGAGTGAAACCTAAAAATTAAAACTGTTACTGCCAACGAACGGTTTAACCTAGAAGAACGCAATTTGGTGAGCCAAGTGGGATTGGGTACTGACCATTACCTGAAAGTGTTATCAAGATTGGGTGAAAAAATGTGTGCTGAGATTTCAGGAAACTCGTAGTTTTTTGGAAGCTTGGCAACCCCTTTCCATGAAAGTGAATTCCGCCCGCCTCTGCGGAGTGCTACATCAATAGGAAACAAACCATAGAGCTAGAACTTGGAACTACTTGATTGTGTCAAGTTTCAAAGAGCTAGCACAAACCGTCTTTGATTTAGAGTTCTAACTACATGTATCCATATAGGAGAAAACAGAGTGAAACCTAAAAATTAAAACTGTTACTGCCAACGAACGGTTTAATCTAGAACAATGAAATTTGATGAGCCAAGTGGGATTGGGGTACTGATCATTACCTGAAAGTGTCATCAAGATTAGGTGAAGAAATATGTGCTGAGAATTCAGGAAACTCGTAGTTTTTGGAAATCTTGGCAACCCCTTTTTATGAATGTGATTTGCACCAGTCTCTGCTTAGGGCTACATCAATAGGAAACAAACCATAGAGATAGAACTTGGAACTACTTGATTGTTCAAGTTTCAAAGAGCTAGCACAAACCGCCTTTGATTTAGAGTTCCAACTACATGTATCCATATAGGAGAAAACAGAGTGAAACCTAAAAATTAAAACTGTTACTGCCAACGAACGGTTTAACCTAGAACAACGAAATTTGGTGAGCCAAGTGGGATTGGGGTACTGATCATTACCTGAAAGTGTCATCAAGATTGGTGAAAAAAATGTGTGATGAGATTTCAGGAAACTCGTAGTTTTTTGGAAGATTGGCTACCCCTTTCCATGAAAGTGATTTGCGCCAGATTCTGCTTAGGCCTACATCAATAGGAAACAAACCATAGAGCTAGAACGTGGAACTACTTGAATGTGTCCAGTTTGCAAGAGCTAGCACAAACCGTATTTGATTTAGATTTCCAACTACATGTATCCGTATAGGAGAAAACAGAGTGAAACCTAAAAATTAAAACTGTTACTGCCAACGAAAGGTTTAACCTAGAAGAACGAAATTTGGTGAGCCAAGTGGGATTGGGGTACTGATCATTACCTGAAAGTGTCATCAAGATTGGGTGAAAAAATGTGTGCTGAGGTTTCAGGAAACTCGTATTTTTTTGGAAGCTTGGCAACCCATTTTCATGAAAGTGATTTGCGCCAGTCTCTGCTTAGGGCTACATCAATAGGAAACAGACCATAGAGATATAACTTGGAACTACTTGATTGTGTCAAGTTTCAAAGAGCTAGCACAAACCCTGTTTGATTTAGAGTTCCAACTACATGTATCCATATAGGAGAAAACAGAGTGAAACCTAAAAATTAAAACTGTTACTGCCAACGAACGGTTTAACCTAGAAGAACGAAATTTGGTGAGCCAAGTGGGATTGGGGTATTGATCATTACCTGAAAGTGTCATCAAGTTTGGGTGAAAAAATGTGTGCTGAGATTTCACGAAACTCGTAGTTTTATAGAAGCTCGGCAACCCATTTCCATGAAAGTGATTTGCGCCAGTCTGTGCTTAGGGCTACATCAATAGGAAACAAACGATAGAGATAGAAGTTGGAACTACTTTATTGTGTCAAGTTTCAAAGAGCTAGCACAAACCGTGTTTGATTTAGAGTTCCAAATACATGTATCCATATAAGAAAACAGAGTGAAAGATAAAAATTAAAACTGTTACTGCCAATGAACGGTTTAAACCTGAAGAACTAAATTTGGTGAGGCAGGTGGGATTGGGGTTCTGATCATTACCTGAAAGTGTCATCAAGATTGGGTGAAAAAATGTGTGCTGAGATTTCAGGAAACGCGTAGTTTTTTGGAAGCTTGGCAACCCCTTTCCATGAAAGTGATTTGCGCCGGTCTCTGCTTAGGGCTACATCAATAGGAAACAAACCATAGAGATAGAACTTGGAACTACTAGATTGTGTCAAGTTTCAAAGAGCTAGCACAAACGGTGTTTGATTTAGAGTTCCAACTACAAGTATTCGTATAGAAGAAAACAGAGTGAAACCTAAAAATTAAAACTGTTACTGCCAACGAACGGTTTAACCTAGAAGAACGAAATTTGGTGAGCCAAGTGGGATTGGGGTACTGATCATTACCTGAAAGTGTCATCAAGATTGGGTGAAAAAATGTGTGCTGAGATTTAAGGAAACTCATAGTTTTTTGGAAGCTTGGCAACCCCTTTCCATGAAAGTGATTTGCGCCAGTCTCTGCTTAGGGCTACATCAATAGGAAACAAACCATAGAGATAGAACTTGGAACTACTTGATTCTGTCAAGTTACAAAGAGCTAGCACAAACCGTGTTTGATTTAGAGTTCCAACTACATGTATCCATATAGGAGAAAACAGAGTGAAACCTAAAATTTCAAACTCTTACTGCCAACGAACGGTTTAACCTAAAAGAACGAAATTTGGTGAGCCAAGTGGGATTGGGGTACTGATCATTACCTGAAAATGTCATGAAGATTGGGTGAAAAAATATGTGCTCAGATTTCATGAAACTCGTAGTTTTATGGAAGCTTGGCAACCCCTTTCCATGAAAGTGATTTGCGCCAGTCTCTGCTTAGGGCTACATCAGTAGGAAACAAACCAAAGAGATAGAACTTGGAACTACTTGATTGTGTCAAGTTTTAAAGAGCTAGCACAAACCGTGTTTGATTTAGAGTTCCAACTACATGTATCCATATAGCAGAAAACAGAGTGAAACCTAAAAATTAAAACTGTTACTGCCAACAAACGGTTTAAGCTAGAGGAACGAAATTTTGTGAGCCACGTGGGATTGGGGTACTGATCATTACCTGAAAGTGTCATCAAGTTTTGGTGAAAAAATGTGTGCTGAGACTTCAGGAAACTCGTAGTTTTTTGGAAGCTTGGCAACCCCTTTCCATGAAAGTGATTTGCGCCAATCTCTGCTTAGGGCTACATCAATAGGAAACAAACCATAGAGATAGAACTTGGAACTACTTGATTCTGTCAAGTTTTCAAGTGCTAGCACAAACCGTGTTTGATTTAGAGTTCCAACTACAAGTATCCGTATAGGAGAAAACAGAGTGAAACCTAAAAATTAAAACTGTTACTGCCAACGAACGGTTTAACCTAGAAGAACGTAATTTGGTGAGCCAAGTGGGATTGGGGTACTGATCATTACCTGAAAGTGTCATCAAGATTGGGTGAAAAAATGTGTGCTGAGATTTCAAGAAACTCGTAGTTTTATGGAAGCTTGGCAACCCCTTTCCATGAAAGTGATTTGCGCCAGTCTCTGCTTAGGGCTACATCAATAGGAAAAAAACCATAGAGAGAGAACTTGGAACTACTTGATTCTGTCAAGTTTTCAAGTGCTAGCACAAACCGTGTTTGATTTAGAGTTCCAAATACAAGTATCCGTATAGGAGAAAACAGAGTGAAACCTAAAAATTAAAACTGTTACTGCCAAGGAACGGTTTAAACTAGAAGAACGTAATTTGGTGAGACAAGTGGGATTGGGGTACTGATCATTACCTGAAAGTGTCATCAAGATTGGGTGAAAAAATGTGTGCTGAGATTTCAGGAAACTCGTAGTTATTTGGAAGCTTGGCAACCCTTTCCATGAAAGTGATTTGCGCCAGTCTCTGCTTAGGGCTACATCAATAGGAACCAAACCATAGAGATAGAACTTGGAACTACTTGATTCTGTCAAGTTTTCAAGTGCTAGCACAAACTGTATTTGATTTAGAGTTCCAACTACATGTATCCATATAGGAGAAAACAGAGTGAAACCTAAAAATTAAAACTGTTCCTGTAAACGAACGGTTTAACGTAGAAGAAAGAAACTTGGTGAGCCAAGTGGGATTGGGGTACTGATCATTACCTGAAAGCGTCATCAAGATTGGGTGAAAAAATGTGTGCTGAGATTTCAGGAAACTCATAGTTTTTTGGAAGCTTGGCAACCCCTTTCCATGAAAGTCATTTGCGCCAGTCTCTGCTTAGGGCTACATCAATAGGAAACAAACCATAGAGATAGAACTTGGATCTAATTTATTGTGTCAAGTTTCAGAGAGCTAGCAAAACCGTGTTTGATTTAGAGTTCCAACTACATGTATCCATATAGGAGAAAACAGAGTGAAACCTAAAAATTAAAACTGTTACTGCCAATGAACGGTTTAACCTAGAAGAACAAAATGTGGTGAGACAGGTGGGATTGGGGTACTGATCATTACCTGAAAGTGTCATCAAGATTGGAGAAAAAACGTGTAATGAGATTTCAGGAAACTCATAGTTTTTTGGAAGCTTGGCAACCCCTTTCCATGTAAGTGATTTTCGCCAGTCTCTGCTTAGGTCTACATCAATAGGAAACAAACCATAGAGATAGAACTTGGAACTACTTGATTGTGTCAAGTTTCAAAGAGCTAGCACAAACCGTGTTTGATTTAGAGTTCCAACTACATGTATCCATATAGGAGAAAACAGAGTGAAACCTAAAAATTAAAACTCTTACTGCCAATGAACAGTTTAACTTAGAAGAACGAAATTTGGTGAGCCAAGAGGTATTGGGGTACTGATCATTACCTGAAAGTGTCATCAAGATTGGGTGAAAAAATGTGTGATGAGATATCAGGAAACTCGTAGTTCTTTGGAAGCTTGGCAACCCCTTTCAATGAAAGTGAATTCCGCCAGCCTCTGCTTAGTGCTACATCAATAGGAAACAAACCATAGTGATAGAACTTGGAACTACTTGATTGTGTCAAGTTTCAAAGAGCTAGCACAAACCGTGTTTGTTTTAGAGTTCCAACTACATGTATCCATATAGGAGAAAACAGAGTGAAACCTAAAAATTAAAACTCTTACAGCCAATGAACGGTTTAACCTAGAAGAACGAAATTTGGTGAGCCAGGTGGGATTGGGGTACTCATCATTACCTGAAAGTGTCATCAAGATTGGGTGAAAAGATGTGTGCTGAGATTTCAGGAAACGCGTAGTTTTTTCGAAGCTTGGCAACCCCTTTCCATGAAAGTGATTTGCGCCAGTCTCTGCTTAGGGCTACATCAATAGGAAAAAAACCATAGAGATAGAACTTGGAACTACTTTATTGTGTCAAGTTTCAAAGATCTAGCACAAACCGTCTTTGATTTAGAGTTCCAAATATATGTATCCATATAGGAGAAAACAGAGTGAAACCTAAAAATATAAACTGTTACTGCCAACGATCGGTATAACCTAGGAGAACGAAATCTGGTGAGCCAAGTGGGATTGGGGTACTGATCATTACCTGAAAGTGTCATCAAGGTTGGGTGAAAAAATGTGTGCTGAGATTTCAGGAAACTCGTAGTTTTTTGGAAGCTTGGCAACCCCTTTCCATGAAAGTGATTTGCGCCAGTCTCTGCTTAGGGCTACATCAATAGGAAACAAACCATAGAGATAAAAATTGGAACTACTTGACTGTGTCAAGTATCAAAGAGCTAGCACAAACCGTGTTTGATTTAGAATTCCAACTTCATGTATCCATAGGAGAACACAAAGTGAAACCTAAAAATTAAAACTGTTACTGCCAACGAACGGTTTAACCTAGAAGAACGCAATTTGGTGAGCCAAGTGGGATTGGGTACTGACCATTACCTGAAAGTGTTATCAAGATTGGGTGAAAAAATGTGTGCTGAGATTTCAGGAAACTCGTAGTTTTTTGGAAGCTTGGCAACCCCTTTCCATGAAAGTGAATTCCGCCCGCCTCTGCGTAGTGCTACATCAATAGGAAACAAACCATAGAGCTAGAACTTGGAACTACTTGATTGTGTCAAGTTTCAAAGAGCTAGCACAAACCGTCTTTGATTTAGAGTTCTAACTACATGTATCCATATAGGAGAAAACAGAGTGAAACCTAAAAATTAAAACTGTTACTGCCAACGAACGGTTTAATCTAGAACAATGAAATTTGATGAGCCAAGTGGGATTGGGGTACTGATCATTACCTGAAAGTGTCATCAAGATTAGGTGAAGAAATATGTGCTGAGAATTCAGGAAACTCGTAGTTTTTGGAAATCTTGGCAACCCCTTTTTATGAATGTGATTTGCACCAGTCTCTGCTTAGGGCTACATCAATAGGAAACAAACCATAGAGATAGAACTTGGAACTACTTGATTGTTCAAGTTTCAAAGAGCTAGCACAAACCGCCTTTGATTTAGAGTTCCAACTACATGTATCCATATAGGAGAAAACAGAGTGAAACCTAAAAATTAAAACTGTTACTGCCAACGAACGGTTTAACCTAGAACAACGAAATTTGGTGAGCCAAGTGGGATTGGGGTACTGATCATTACCTGAAAGTGTCATCAAGATTGGTGAAAAAAATGTGTGATGAGATTTCAGGAAACTCGTAGTTTTTTGGAAGATTGGCTACCCCTTTCCATGAAAGTGATTTGCGCCAGATTCTGCTTAGGCCTACATCAATAGGAAACAAACCATAGAGCTAGAACGTGGAACTACTTGAATGTGTCCAGTTTGCAAGAGCTAGCACAAACCGTATTTGATTTAGATTTCCAACTACATGTATCCGTATAGGAGAAAACAGAGTGAAACCTAAAAATTAAAACTGTTACTGCCAACGAAAGGTTTAACCTAGAAGAACGAAATTTGGTGAGCCAAGTGGGATTGGGGTACTGATCATTACCTGAAAGTGTCATCAAGATTGGGTGAAAAAATGTGTGCTGAGGTTTCAGGAAACTCGTATTTTTTTGGAAGCTTGGCAACCCATTTTCATGAAAGTGATTTGCGCCAGTCTCTGCTTAGGGCTACATCAATAGGAAACAGACCATAGAGATATAACTTGGAACTACTTGATTGTGTCAAGTTTCAAAGAGCTAGCACAAACCCTGTTTGATTTAGAGTTCCAACTACATGTATCCATATAGGAGAAAACAGAGTGAAACCTAAAAATTAAAACTGTTACTGCCAACGAACGGTTTAACCTAGAAGAACGAAATTTGGTGAGCCAAGTGGGATTGGGGTACTGATCATTACCTGAAAGTGTCATCAAGTTTGGGTGAAAAAATGTGTGCTGAGATTTCACGAAACTCGTAGTTTTATAGAAGCTCGGCAACCCATTTCCATGAAAGTGATTTGCGCCAGTCTGTGCTTAGGGCTACATCAATAGGAAACAAACGATAGAGATAGAAGTTGGAACTACTTTATTGTGTCAAGTTTCAAAGAGCTAGCACAAACCGTGTTTGATTTAGAGTTCCAAATACATGTATCCATATAAGAAAACAGAGTGAAAGATAAAAATTAAAACTGTTACTGCCAACGAACGGTTTAAACCTGAAGAACTAAATTTGGTGAGGCAGGTGGGATTGGGGTTCTGATCATTACCTGAAAGTGTCATCAAGATTGGGTGAAAAAATGTGTGCTGAGATTTCAGGAAACGCGTAGTTTTTTGGAAGCTTGGCAACCCCTTTCCATGAAAGTGATTTGCGCCGGTCTCTGCTTAGGGCTACATCAATAGGAAACAAACCATAGAGATAGAACTTGGAACTACTAGATTGTGTCAAGTTTCAAAGAGCTAGCACAAACGGTGTTTGATTTAGAGTTCCAACTACAAGTATTCGTATAGAAGAAAACAGAGTGAAACCTAAAAATTAAAACTGTTACTGCCAACGAACGGTTTAACCTAGAAGAACGAAATTTGGTGAGCCAAGTGGGATTGGGGTACTGATCATTACCTGAAAGTGTCATCAAGATTGGGTGAAAAAATGTGTGCTGAGATTTCAGGAAACTCATAGTTTTTTGGAAGCTTGGCAACCCCTTTCCATGAAAGTGATTTGCGCCAGTCTCTGCTTAGGGCTACATCAATAGGAAACAAACCATAGAGATAGAACTTGGAACTACTTGATTCTGTCAAGTTACAAAGAGCTAGCACAAACCGTGTTTGATTTAGAGTTCCAACTACATGTATCCATATAGGAGAAAACAGAGTGAAACCTAAAATTTCAAACTCTTACTGCCAACGAACGGTTTAACCTAAAAGAACGAAATTTGGTGAGCCAAGTGGGATTGGGGTACTGATCATTACCTGAAAATGTCATGAAGATTGGGTGAAAAAATATGTGCTCAGATTTCATGAAACTCGTAGTTTTATGGAAGCTTGGCAACCCCTTTCCATGAAAGTGATTTGCGCCAGTCTCTGCTTAGGGCTACATCAGTAGGAAACAAACCAAAGAGATAGAACTTGGAACTACTTGATTGTGTCAAGTTTTAAAGAGCTAGCACAAACCGTGTTTGATTTAGAGTTCCAACTACATGTATCCATATAGCAGAAAACAGAGTGAAACCTAAAAATTAAAACTGTTACTGCCAACAAACGGTTTAAGCTAGAGGAACGAAATTTTGTGAGCCACGTGGGATTGGGGTACTGATCATTACCTGAAAGTGTCATCAAGTTTTGGTGAAAAAATGTGTGCTGAGACTTCAGGAAACTCGTAGTTTTTTGGAAGCTTGGCAACCCCTTTCCATGAAAGTGATTTGCGCCAATCTCTGCTTAGGGCTACATCAATAGGAAACAAACCATAGAGATAGAACTTGGAACTACTTGATTCTGTCAAGTTTTCAAGTGCTAGCACAAACCGTGTTTGATTTAGAGTTCCAACTACAAGTATCCGTATAGGAGAAAACAGAGTGAAAATTAAAAATTAAAACTGTTACTGCCAACGAACGGTTTAACCTAGAAGAACGTAATTTGGTGAGCCAAGTGGGATTGGGGTACTGATCATTACCTGAAAGTGTCATCAAGATTGGGTGAAAAAATGTGTGCTGAGATTTCAAGAAACTCGTAGTTTTATGGAAGTTTGGCAACCCCTTTCCATGAAAGTGATTTGCGCCAGTCTCTGCTTAGGGCTACATCAATAGGAAAAAAACCATAGAGAGAGAACTTGGAACTACTTGATTCTGTCAAGTTTTCAAGTGCTAGCACAAACCGTGTTTGATTTAGAGTTCCAAATACAAGTATCCGTATAGGAGAAAACAGAGTGAAACCTAAAAATTAAAACTGTTACTGCCAAGGAACGGTTTAAACTAGAAGAACGTAATTTGGTGAGACAAGTGGGATTGGGGTACTGATCATTACCTGAAAGTGTCATCAAGATTGGGTGAAAAAATGTGTGCTGAGATTTCAGGAAACTCGTAGTTATTTGGAAGCTTGGCAACCCTTTCCATGAAAGTGATTTGCGCCAGTCTCTGCTTAGGGCTACATCAATAGGAACCAAACCATAGAGATAGAACTTGGAACTACTTGATTCTGTCAAGTTTTCAAGTGCTAGCACAAACTGTGTTTGATTTAGAGTTCCAACTACATGTATCCATATAGGAGAAAACAGAGTGAAACCTAAAAATTAAAACTGTTCCTGTAAACGAACGGTTTAACGTAGAAGAAAGAAACTTGGTGAGCCAAGTGGGATTGGGGTACTGATCATTACCTGAAAGTGTCATCAAGATTGGGTGAAAAAATGTGTGCTGAGATTTCAGGAAACTCATAGTTTTTTGGAAGCTTGGCAAACCCTTTCCATGAAAGTCATTTGCGCCAGTCTCTGCTTAGGGCTACATCAATAGGAAACAAACCATAGAGATAGAACTTGGATCTACTTTATTGTGTCAAGTTTCAGAGAGCTAGCAAAACCGTGTTTGATTTAGAGTTCCAACTACATGTATCCATATAGGAGAAAACAGAGTGAAACCTAAAAATTAAAACTGTTACTGCCAATGAACGGTTTAACCTAGAAGAACAAAATTTGGTGAGACAGGTGGGATTGGGGTACTGATCATTACCTGAAAGTGTCATCAAGATTGGAGAAAAAACGTGTAATGAGATTTCAGGAAACTCATAGTTTTTTGGAAGATTGGCAACCCCTTTCCATGAAAGTGATTTGCGCCAGTCTCTGCTTAGTGCTACATCAATAGGAAACAAACCATAGAGCTAGAACTTGGAACTACTTGATTGTGTCAAGTTTCAAAGAGCTAGCACAAACCGTCTTTGATTTAGAGTTCTAACTACATGTATACATATAGGAGAAAACAGAGTGAAACCTAAAAATTAAAACTGTTACTGCCAACGAACGGTTTAATCTAGAAGAATGAAATTTGATGAGCCAAGTGGGATTGGGGTACTGATCATTACCTGAAAGTGTCATCAAGATTAGGTGAAGAAATATGTGCTGAGAATTCAGGAAACTCGTAGTTTTTGGAAATCTTGGCAACCCCTTTTTATGAATGTGATTTGCACCAGTCTCTGCTTAGGGCTACATCAATAGGAAACAAACCATAGAGATAGAACTTGGAACTACTTGATTGTTCAAGTTTCAAAGAGCTAGCACAAACCGCCTTTGATTTAGAGTTCCAACTACATGTATCCATATAGGAGAAAACAGAGTGAAACCTAAAAATTAAAACTGTTACTGCCAACGAACGGTTTAACCTAGAACAACGAAATTTGGTGAGCCATGTGGGATTGGGGTACTGATCATTACCTGAAAGTGTCATCAAGATTGGTGAAAAAAATGTGTGATGAGATTTCAGGAAACTCGTAGTTTTTTGGAAGATTGGCTACCCCTTTCCATGAAAGTGATTTGCGCCAGATTCTGCTTAGGCCTACATCAATAGGAAACAAACCATAGAGCTAGAACTTGGAACTACTTGAATGTGTCCAGTTTGCAAGAGCTAGCACAAACCGTATTTGATTTAGATTTCCAACTACATGTATCCGTATAGGAGAAAACAGAGTGAAACCTAAAAATTAAAACTGTTACTGCCAACGAAAGGTTTAACCTAGAAGAACGAAATTTGGTGAGCCAAGTGGGATTGGGGTACTGATGATTACCTGAAAGTGTCATCAAGATTGGGTGAAAAAATGTGTGCTGAGGTTTCAGGAAACTCGTAGTTTTTTGGAAGCTTGGCAACCCATTTTCATGAAAGTGATTTGCGCCAGTCTCTGCTTAGGGCTACATCAATAGGAAACAGACCATAGAGATATAACTTGGAACTACTTGATTGTGTCAAGTTTCAAAGAGCTAGCACAAACCCTGTTTGATTTAGAGTTCCAACTACATGTATCCATATAGGAGAAAACAGAGTGAAACCTAAAAATTAAAACTGTTACTGCCAACGAACGGTTTAACCTAGAAGAACGAAATTTGGTGAGCCAAGTGGGATTGGGGTACTGATCATTACCTGAAAGTGTCATCAAGTTTGGGTTAAAAAATTTGTGCTGAGATTTCACGAAACTCGTAGTTTTATAGAAGCTCGGCAACCCCTTTCCATGAAAGTGATTTGCGCCAGTCTGTGCTTAGGGCTACATCAATAGGAAACAAACGATAGAGATAGAAGTTGGAACTACTTGATTGTGTCAAGTTTCAAAGAGCTAGCACAAACCGTGTTTGATTTAGAGTTCCAAATACATGTATCCATATAAGAAAACAGAGTGAAAGATAAAAATTAAAACTGTTACTGCCAACGAACGGTTTAAACCTGAAGAACTAAATTTGGTGAGGCAGGTGGGATTGGGGTTCTGATCATTACCTGAAAGTGTCATCAAGATTGGGTGAAAAAATGTGTGCTGAGATTTCAGGAAACGCGTAGTTTTTTGGAAGCTTGGCAACCCCTTTCCATGAAAGTGATTTGCGCCGGTCTCTGCTTAGGGCTACATCAATAGGAAACAAACCATAGAGATAGAACTTGGAACTACTTGATTGTGTCAAGTTTCAAAGAGCTAGCACAAGCCTTGTTTGATTTAGAGTTCCAACTACAAGTATTCGTATAGAAGAAAACAGAGTGAAACCTAAAAATTAAAACTGTTACTGCCAACGAACGGTTTAACCTAGAAGAACGAAATTTGGTGAGCCAAGTGGGATTGGGATACTGATCATTACCTGAAAGTGTCATCAAGATTGGGTGAAAAAATGTGTGCTGAGATTTCAGGAAACTCATAGTTTTTTGGAAGCTTGGCAACCCCTTTCCATGAAAGTGATTTGCGCCAGTCTCTGCTTAGGGCTACATCAATAGGAAACAAACCATAGAGATAGAACTTGGAACTACTTGATTCTGTCAAGTTACAAAGAGCTAGCACAAACCCTGTTTGATTTAGAGTTCCAACTACATGTATCCATATAGGAGAAAACAGAGTGAAACCTAAAAATTCAAACTCTTACTGCCAACGAACGGTTTAACCTAAAAGAACGAAATTTGGTGAGCCAAGTGGGATTGGGGTACTGATCATTACCTGAAAATGTCATGAAGATTGGGTGAAAAAATATGTGCTCAGATTTCATGAAACTCGTAGTTTTATGGAAGCTTGGCAACCCCTTTCCATGAAAGTGATTTGCGCCAGTCTCTGCTTAGGGCTACATCAGTAGGAAACAATCCAAAGAGATAGAACTTGGAACTACTTGATTGTGTCAAGTTTTAAAGAGCTAGCACAAACCGTGTTTGATTTAGAGTTCCAACTACATGTATCCATATAGCAGAAAACAGAGTGAAACCTAAAAATTAAAACTGTTACTGCCAACAAACGGTTTAAGCTAGAGGAACGAAATTTGGTGAGCCACGTGGGATTGGGGTACTGATCATTACCTGAAAGTGTCATCAAGATTGGGTGAAAAAATGTGTGCTGAGATTTCAGGAAACTCGTAGTTATTTGGAAGCTTGGCAACCCTTTCCATGAAAGTGATTTGCACCAGTCTCTGCTTAGGGCTACATCAATAGGAACCAAACCATAGAGATAGAACTTGGAACTACTTGATTCTGTCAAGTTTTCAAGTGCTAGCACAAACTGTGTTTGATTTAGAGTTCCAACTACATGTATCCATATAGGAGAAAACAGAGTGAAACCTAAAAATTAAAACTGTTCCTGTAAACGAACGGTTTAACGTAGAAGAACGAAATTTGGTGAGCCAAGTGGGATTGGGGTACTGATCATTACCTGAAAGTGTCATCAAGATTGGGTGAAAAAATCTGTGCTGAGATTTCAGGAAACTCGTGGTTTTTTGGAAGCTCGGCAACCCCTTTCCATGAAAGTTATTTCCGCCAGTCTCTGCTTAGGGCTACATCAATAGGAAACAAATCATAGAGATAGAACTTGGAACTACTTGATTTTGTCAAGTTTCAAAGAGCTAGCACAAACCATGTTTGATTTAGAGTTCCAACTACATGTAACCTTTACGAGAAAAAAGAGTGAAACCTAAAAATTAAAACTGTGACTGCCAACGATTGGTTAAACCTAGAAGAACGAAATTTGGTGACCCAAGTGGGATTGGGGTACTCATCATTACCTGAAAGTATCATCAACATTGGGTGAAAAAATGTGAGCTGAGATTTCAGGAAACTCATAGTTTTTTGGAAGCTTGGCAACCCCTTTCCATGAAAGTGATTTGCGCCAGTCTCTGCTTAGGGCTACATCAATAGGAAACAAACCATAGAGATAGAACTTGGAACTACTTGACTGTGTCAAGTTTCAAAGAGCTAGCACAAACCGTGTTTGATTTAGAATTCCAACTTCATGTATCCATAGGAGAAAACAGAGTGAATTCTAAAAATTAAACTGTTACTGCCAACGAACGGTTTAACCTAGAAGAACGAAATTTGGTGAGCCAGGTGGGATTGGTGTACTGATCATTACCTGAAAGTGTCATCAAGATTGGTGAAAAAATGTGTGATGAGATTTCAGGAAACTCGTAGTTTTTTGGAAGCTTGGCAACCCCTTTCCATGAAAGTGATTTGCGCCAGTCTCTGCATAGGGCTACATCAATAGGAAACAAACCATAGAGATAGAACTTGGAACTACTTGATTGTGTCAAGTTTCAAAGAGCTAGCCCAAACCGTCTTTGATTTAGAGTTCCAAATACCTGTATCCATATATGAGAAAACAGAGTGAAACCTAAAAATTAAAACTGTTACTGCCAACGAGCGGTGTAACCTATAAGAAAGAAATTTGGTGAGCCAAGTGGGATTGGGGTACTGATCATTACCTGAAAGTGTCATCAAGATTGGCTGAAAAAATCTGTGCTGAGATTTCAGGAACCTCGTAGTTTTTTGGAAGCTTGGCAAACCCTTTCCATGAAAGTGATTTGCGCCAGTCTCTGCTTAGGGCTACATCAATAGCAAACAAACCATAGAGATAGAACTAGGAACTACTTGATTGTGTCAGTTTTCAAAGAGCTAGCACAAACAGTGTTTAATTCAGAGTTCCAACTACATGTATCCATATAGGAGAAAACAGAGTGAAACCTAAAAATTAAAACTGTTACTGCCAACGAACGGTTTAACCTAGAACAACGAAATTTAGTGAGCCAAGTGGGATTGGGGTACTGATCATTACCTGAAAGTGTCATCAAGATTAGGTGAAGAAATATGTGCTGAGAATTCAGGAAACTCGTAGTTTTTGGAAATCTTGGCAACCCCTTTTTATGAATGTGATTTGCACCAGTCTCTGCTTAGGGCTACATCAATAGGAAACAAACCATAGAGATAGAACTTGGAACTACTTGATTGTTCAAGTTTCAAAGAGCTAGCACAAACCGCCTTTGATTTAGAGTTCCAACTACATGTATCCATATAGGAGAAAACAGAGTGAAACCTAAAAATTAAAACTGTTACTGCCAACGAACGGTTTAACCTAGAACAACGAAATTTGGTGAGCCATGTGGGATTGGGGTACTGATCATTACCTGAAAGTGTCATCAAGATTGGTGAAAAAAATGTGTGATGAGATTTCAGGAAACTCGTAGTTTTTTGGAAGATTGGCTACCCCTTTCCATGAAAGTGATTTGCGCCAGATTCTGCTTAGGCCTACATCAATAGGAAACAAACCATAGAGCTAGAACTTGGAACTACTTGAATGTGTCCAGTTTGCAAGAGCTAGCACAAACCGTATTTGATTTAGATTTCCAACTACATGTATCCGTATAGGAGAAAACAGAGTGAAACCTAAAAATTAAAACTGTTACTGCCAACGAAAGGTTTAACCTAGAAGAACGAAATTTGGTGAGCCAAGTGGGATTGGGGTACTGATGATTACCTGAAAGTGTCATCAAGATTGGGTGAAAAAATGTGTGCTGAGGTTTCAGGAAACTCGTAGTTTTTTGGAAGCTTGGCAACCCATTTTCATGAAAGTGATTTGCGCCAGTCTCTGCTTAGGGCTACATCAATAGGAAACAGACCATAGAGATATAACTTGGAACTACTTGATTGTGTCAAGTTTCAAAGAGCTAGCACAAACCCTGTTTGATTTAGAGTTCCAACTACATGTATCCATATAGGAGAAAACAGAGTGAAACCTAAAAATTAAAACTGTTACTGCCAACGAACGGTTTAACCTAGAAGAACGAAATTTGGTGAGCCAAGTGGGATTGGGGTACTGATCATTACCTGAAAGTGTCATCAAGTTTGGGTTAAAAAATTTGTGCTGAGATTTCACGAAACTCGTAGTTTTATAGAAGCTCGGCAACCCCTTTCCATGAAAGTGATTTGCGCCAGTCTGTGCTTAGGGCTACATCAATAGGAAACAAACGATAGAGATAGAAGTTGGAACTACTTGATTGTGTCAAGTTTCAAAGAGCTAGCACAAACCGTGTTTGATTTAGAGTTCCAAATACATGTATCCATATAAGAAAACAGAGTGAAAGATAAAAATTAAAACTGTTACTGCCAACGAACGGTTTAAACCTGAAGAACTAAATTTGGTGAGGCAGGTGGGATTGGGGTTCTGATCATTACCTGAAAGTGTCATCAAGATTGGGTGAAAAAATGTGTGCTGAGATTTCAGGAAACGCGTAGTTTTTTGGAAGCTTGGCAACCCCTTTCCATGAAAGTGATTTGCGCCGGTCTCTGCTTAGGGCTACATCAATAGGAAACAAACCATAGAGATAGAACTTGGAACTACTTGATTGTGTCAAGTTTCAAAGAGCTAGCACAAGCCTTGTTTGATTTAGAGTTCCAACTACAAGTATTCGTATAGAAGAAAACAGAGTGAAACCTAAAAATTAAAACTGTTACTGCCAACGAACGGTTTAACCTAGAAGAACGAAATTTGGTGAGCCAAGTGGGATTGGGATACTGATCATTACCTGAAAGTGTCATCAAGATTGGGTGAAAAAATGTGTGCTGAGATTTCAGGAAACTCATAGTTTTTTGGAAGCTTGGCAACCCCTTTCCATGAAAGTGATTTGCGCCAGTCTCTGCTTAGGGCTACATCAATAGGAAACAAACCATAGAGATAGAACTTGGAACTACTTGATTCTGTCAAGTTACAAAGAGCTAGCACAAACCCTGTTTGATTTAGAGTTCCAACTACATGTATCCATATAGGAGAAAACAGAGTGAAACCTAAAAATTCAAACTCTTACTGCCAACGAACGGTTTAACCTAAAAGAACGAAATTTGGTGAGCCAAGTGGGATTGGGGTACTGATCATTACCTGAAAATGTCATGAAGATTGGGTGAAAAAATATGTGCTCAGATTTCATGAAACTCGTAGTTTTATGGAAGCTTGGCAACCCCTTTCCATGAAAGTGATTTGCGCCAGTCTCTGCTTAGGGCTACATCAGTAGGAAACAATCCAAAGAGATAGAACTTGGAACTACTTGATTGTGTCAAGTTTTAAAGAGCTAGCACAAACCGTGTTTGATTTAGAGTTCCAACTACATGTATCCATATAGCAGAAAACAGAGTGAAACCTAAAAATTAAAACTGTTACTGCCAACAAACGGTTTAAGCTAGAGGAACGAAATTTGGTGAGCCACGTGGGATTGGGGTACTGATCATTACCTGAAAGTGTCATCAAGATTGGGTGAAAAAATGTGTGCTGAGATTTCAGGAAACTCGTAGTTATTTGGAAGCTTGGCAACCCTTTCCATGAAAGTGATTTGCACCAGTCTCTGCTTAGGGCTACATCAATAGGAACCAAACCATAGAGATAGAACTTGGAACTACTTGATTCTGTCAAGTTTTCAAGTGCTAGCACAAACTGTGTTTGATTTAGAGTTCCAACTACATGTATCCATATAGGAGAAAACAGAGTGAAACCTAAAAATTAAAACTGTTCCTGTAAACGAACGGTTTAACGTAGAAGAACGAAATTTGGTGAGCCAAGTGGGATTGGGGTACTGATCATTACCTGAAAGTGTCATCAAGATTGGGTGAAAAAATCTGTGCTGAGATTTCAGGAAACTCGTGGTTTTTTGGAAGCTCGGCAACCCCTTTCCATGAAAGTTATTTCCGCCAGTCTCTGCTTAGGGCTACATCAATAGGAAACAAATCATAGAGATAGAACTTGGAACTACTTGATTTTGTCAAGTTTCAAAGAGCTAGCACAAACCATGTTTGATTTAGAGTTCCAACTACATGTAACCTTTACGAGAAAAAAGAGTGAAACCTAAAAATTAAAACTGTGACTGCCAACGATTGGTTAAACCTAGAAGAACGAAATTTGGTGACCCAAGTGGGATTGGGGTACTCATCATTACCTGAAAGTATCATCAACATTGGGTGAAAAAATGTGAGCTGAGATTTCAGGAAACTCATAGTTTTTTGGAAGCTTGGCAACCCCTTTCCATGAAAGTGATTTGCGCCAGTCTCTGCTTAGGGCTACATCAATAGGAAACAAACCATAGAGATAGAACTTGGAACTACTTGACTGTGTCAAGTTTCAAAGAGCTAGCACAAACCGTGTTTGATTTAGAATTCCAACTTCATGTATCCATAGGAGAAAACAGAGTGAATTCTAAAAATTAAACTGTTACTGCCAACGAACGGTTTAACCTAGAAGAACGAAATTTGGTGAGCCAGGTGGGATTGGTGTACTGATCATTACCTGAAAGTGTCATCAAGATTGGTGAAAAAATGTGTGATGAGATTTCAGGAAACTCGTAGTTTTTTGGAAGCTTGGCAACCCCTTTCCATGAAAGTGATTTGCGCCAGTCTCTGCGTAGGGCTACATCAATAGGAAACAAACCATAGAGATAGAACTTGGAACTACTTGATTGTGTCAAGTTTCAAAGAGCTAGCCCAAACCGTCTTTGATTTAGAGTTCCAAATACCTGTATCCATATATGAGAAAACAGAGTGAAACCTAAAAATTAAAACTGTTACTGCCAACGAGCGGTGTAACCTATAAGAAAGAAATTTGGTGAGCCAAGTGGGATTGGGGTACTGATCATTACCTGAAAGTGTCATCAAGATTGGCTGAAAAAATCTGTGCTGAGATTTCAGGAACCTCGTAGTTTTTTGGAAGCTTGGCAAACCCTTTCCATGAAAGTGATTTGCGCCAGTCTCTGCTTAGGGCTACATCAATAGCAAACAAACCATAGAGATAGAACTAGGAACTACTTGATTGTGTCAGTTTTCAAAGAGCTAGCACAAACAGTGTTTAATTCAGAGTTCCAACTACATGTATCCATATAGGAGAAAACAGAGTGAAACCTAAAAATTAAAACTGTTACTGCCAACGAACGGTTTAACCTAGAACAACGAAATTTAGTGAGCCAAGTGGGATTGGGGTACTGATCATTACCTGAAAGTGTCATCAAGATTGGGTGAAAAAATGTGTGCTGAGATTTCAGGAAACTCGTAGTTTTTGGAAGCTTGGCAACCCCTTTCCATGAAAGTGATTTGCACCAGTCTCTGCTTAGGGCTACATCAATAGGAAACAAACCATAGAGATAGAAGTTGGAACTACTTGATTGTGTCAAGTTTCAAAGAGCTAGCACAAACCGTCTTTGATTTAGAGTTCCAACTACATGTATCCATAAAGGAGAAAACAGAGTGAAACCTAAGAATTAAAACTGTTACTGCCAACGAACGATTTAACCTAGAAAAACGAAATTCGGTGAGCCAAGTGGGATTGGGGTACTGATCATTATCTGAAAGTGTCATCACGATTGGGTGAAAAAATGTCTGCTGAGATTTCAGGAAACTCGTAGTTTTTTGGAAGATTGGCAACCCCTTTCCATGAAAGTGATTTGCTGAAGTCTCTGCTTAGGGCTACATCAATAGGAAACAAACCATAGAGATAGAACTTGGAACTACTTGATTTTATCAAGTTTCAAAGAGCTAGCACAAACCGTGTTTGTTTCAGAATTCCAACTTCATGTATCCATATAGGAGAAAACAGAGTGAAACCTAAAAATTAAAACTGTTACTGCCAACGAACGGTTTAACCTAGAAAAACGAAATTTCGTGAGCCAAGAGGAATTGGGGTACTGATCATTACCTGAAAGTGTCATCAAGACTGGTGAAAAAAATGCGTGATATGATTTCAGAAAACTCGTTGTTTTTTGGAAGCTTGGCAACCCCTTTCCATGAAAGTGATTTGCGCCAGTCTCTGCTTAGGGCTACATCAATAGGAAACAAACCATAGAGATTCAACTTGGAACTACTTGATTGTGTCAAGTTACAAAGAGCTACCACAAACCGTGTTTGATTTAGAGTTCCAACTACATGTATCCATATAGGAGAAAACAGAGTGAAACCTAAAAATTCAAACTGTTACTGCCAACGAACGGTTTAACCTAGAAGAACAAAATTTGGTGAGCCAAGTGGGATTGGGGTACTGATCATTACCTGAAAGTGTCATCAAGATTGGGTGAAAAAATATGTGCTGAGATTTCAGGAAACTCGTAGTTTTTTGGAAGCTCGGCAACCCCTTTCCATGATAGTGAATTGTGCCAGTCTCTACGTAGGGCTACATCAATAGGAAACAAACCATAGAGATAGAACTTGGAACTACTTGATTGTGTCAAGTTTCAAAGAGCTAGCACAAACCGTGTTTGATTTAGAGTTCCAACTACAAGTATCCGTATAGAAGAAAACTGAGTGAAACCTAAAATTTAAAACTGTTACTGCCAACGAATGGTTTAACCTAGAAGAACGAAATTTGGTGAGCCAAGTGGGATTGGGGTACTGATCATTACCTTAAAGTGTCATCAAGATTGGGTGAAAAAAAGTGTGCTGAGATTTCAGGAAACTCATAGTTTTTTGGAAGTTTGGCAACCCCTTTCCATGAAAGTGATTTGCGCCAGTCTCTGCTTAGGGCTACATCAATAGGAAACAAACCATAGAGATAGAACTTGGAACTACTTGATTCTGTCAAGTTACAAAGAGCTAGCACAAACCGTGTTTGATTTAGAGTTCCAACTACATGTATCCATATAGGAGAAAACAGAGTGAAACCTAAAATTTCAAACTCTTACTGCCAACGAACGGTTTAAACTAAAAGAATGAAATTTGGTGAGCCAAGTGGGATTGGGGTACTGATCATTACCTGAAAGTGTCATCAAGATTGGGTGAAAAAATCTGTGCTGAGATTTCAGGAAACTCGTGGTTTTTTGGAAGCTCGGCAACCCCTTTCCATGAAAGTTATTTGCGCCAGTCTCTGCTTAGGGCTACATCAGTAGGAAACAAATCATTGAGATAGAACTTGGAACTACTTGATTTTGTCAAGTTTCAAAGAGCTAGCAGAAACCATGTTTGATTTAGAGTTCCAACTACATGTAACCTTCTACGAGAAAAAAGAGTGAAACCTAAAAATTAAAACTGTTACTGCCAACGATTGGTTAAACCTAGAAGAACGAAATTTGGTGAGCCAAGTGGAATTGGGGTACTCATCATTACCTGAAAGTATCATCAACATTGGGTGAAAAAATGTGTGCTGAGATTTCAGGAAACTCGAAGTTTTTTGGAAGCTTGGCAACCCCTTTCCATGAAAGTGATTTGCGCCAGTCTCTGCTTAGGGCTACATCAATAGGAAACAAACCATAGAGATAGAACTTGGAACTACTTGACTGTGTCAACTTTCAAAGAGCTAGCACAAACCGTGTTTGATTTAGAATTCCAAATTCATGTATCCATAGGAGAAAAGAGAGTGAAATCTAAAAATTAAAACTGTTACTGC